>NC_092056.1:29415448-29445448 GCF_039877785.1 Chaetodon trifascialis
AGCTGGTGGCAGGCTGCTCTTAAGAGCCATATGATTAAGTTAGAGGTTGGGGTATCCGATAAGATTCGAGCTCTCTGCCTCTCTCTCTATCTCCCTGCCTATTTTACTGCAAACTTATTAAATGGAGGAAACGACATTATTTTTTTCTGAGTGTATGTGTAATTATTGTCACACACCTGTGACTCCCTGCCATCCACGACAGGGAAGAAGAGAAGGGAAGGAGGGATGATGAGGAGGGGGGGTGGAATGAGGAGAAACGTCGTTGGGAGCAGCGGGAGTCCTCGTTTCAGAAAAAAGGGAGGAGGATAAAGAGGAGAGGAAAAACAAGAGAGCTTGTTAATCATGCGCTTTCTGTCACTGGCTGAACACTGATATCCTAATGATTCACGCCGAGATAGTGACATCACAAGGGAGAGTAACGGAGAGACATAAAGAGAGAAAAGGAAAACGAGAGGGGGATGTGGTTGCAAATGAAGGAAGAGATCGGCCCCAAAATGGACAGCTAGTTCTGCACAGAGAGGATGACAGAAAGCAAGACATATCAAAAAAAAAAAAGAAAAAAGCAGCGAGAGAAACTGGGAAATGTCCCTCTGAATCTGTTGTTACATTCCTCACAAACAGGCACTTGTTTAATTTGAACAGAATGTTTCTCAAAGAACGCTGTTGTGAAACTTTTCCAGCCAAGTTTCAATCTGTAATTTTTTTCTCCCTCTGTCTCGTTTGCCGTTTACCTCGGCAGACCACCCCGTCGAAGGCAGCAACATGTGATACGATTCTCAGGAGACAAAGGAAATTACCTATTAAGTGGGAGAGATGATCTTCCTTTAGCTGCTCTCCAAAAAAGTGAGTCACGATGTTGTAATTGTTTACCTTTGACTCTGCCCATAAGTCTCTCCTCCCATCTCTCTGTTCGGTTGTAACATAATATTTTGTGACGCTGCTTTCAGAAGCCCAGCTCTCACTCTCCTCTCTTCTCTCTCTATCTGTTCTAACAGGACAGATGTCATCGCCCCAAACAGTCTGAGTCATTGTACGCCTCCACACCCCTGAGTAACCCAAGGACATCAGGGAAGAGAGGACTGTAATTTTACATTTTAGACATTTAGCTGATGCTCTTAGTCATGGCAACTGGAGGGTTCAGTGTCTTACTGAAGGCCACACGGACAGAACCAGTAATGTAATGAAATAAATCAAAAGGAGGGTTGTGTTTGTGACCTCCGGTTATTATTTATCAGAGGGAAGATAGAATCGTCAAAGAAGAAATAATAATTTCAGATAAAGTAAGCCCCGAAAACATGTTAACAAACATCAGCGTGATGCACTATTGATGGAGCTCAGGATAATGTATCTCAGTCTAAACAGGTGGTGAACTGTGCTCAGTGAGCAGCACAGAAGGCAGGACTGCCTTAAACTTCTGAACCTGTGACCTCTGTAGTCGTGCACTTTTTGATCTGTCAGTATCCTGTTGTATTTCATATCAGCTGCTTTATAGCAGAGGCTGTACAACAGCTCCAGCAGATATTCAGGAACTTGTTTTTTTGAGTTCAGCAGGACTCAAAAGGTTGTTTGTCTGTGCCAGTGCAGTTTCCCCCAGATCAAGCAGATCTGAAAAGAAAGGAAGAAAAAAAAGGCTGGAAATAGCATCGCCGAGCGACGGAGTGAGCGAGCGAGCGGCTGCATGTGCTTTTTTTGGGTGTAATGTTTTAATAGAAAGCAGATGGTTACAGATGCAGGGGCCGAGCGCCGGTGATGACACATCTTTAATATTTTAGAGTGGTCTTTGCTGTAAATGTTGCAGCAGCTGTTTCCCTAAGCTGTAAATTTACAGCATTTTTTTCTTTTCTTTTTTTTTTTCCTGTGTGTGTGTGACTGACAGCTATTGGATTTACTGTAAATTACAGAAATGAATATGGAAAAGTGATGAAAAGGCAGTGAAAGGGGAGGAGGCAGTGCGTATGAGTGTGTGTGCGTGTGTGTGTGAAAGTGTTTATGCACCCCAACTGTTTGCAGTTGAATCAATTCCTCCTCATTCTGAACCCCGCTGACTATTCTCTTATTTTAGTTTGTTAGCGGCGGCTCACACACTGTTGCCCTGTGAATTTAGAAACTGATATTCAAATGTAAAGTGATACTAAAATAATGAGATGGAGGGAGAGAGAGAGAGAGAGAGCGAGAGAAAGGTTGATGGAGGAAGAAAGGAGTTAGGCAAGATAAATATATATTTGTATTGTGTTTGCGCTGCGGCCGTTGGTGTAGTTTTAATGCCAGCAGCGAAGAGAAAGGGTTTTTGCCGATGCTTTTGAGTCGAGGTGATTGTCATCAATTCGCGTCTTGGCATTTAAACCACCCTCTTCAAATATGAGTATTTGAAATGCAAATACAGCTGCGTTTGCCCAGACAAATTAAAAGACACACACAGGAGTGGAAAAAAAAAACACTTTTGAAGACATAAATTTTTTCTGGTTTTTATCATCGGAGTTTGCATTGTCGAACGCTCTCTTCTTTGTCTCTTTCCGGATTGAGCGGCAACGCCGGCAGATAATGCGTCTCACAGCAAAAATGGCATACTGACTGATTATATATTTGTTTGTAGTTTTGTCCACTCGGCACAGAGAAAGAGAAAAGACAGAGGTGCTGTTTTTATCTTGCCACTGGCTTCACTGTGTGCACCTCGAGAGGTGTGTTCGATTAAGTGCTTTTTTTTTTTCCAGTCCACAAGACACATTGAGAAAATATGATTCACATTTTTCCCCCTCTCTCCATCTCTCTGACACTACAGTTATTTAAACATCAATAGCAATGCGTCTTCTTTAGCACACACTCTTTCTCATATTGATATTTGTATATGATCATTACTTTTGGCCCTGCACGCTTTGTTATACTGCGTCAGCTTCAATAGGTGTAAGATCCAATACTGCAACCTCTGCATTCAAGGCCCCAAAAAGCCAATAGACTAGTGTGGCCCACTTTATTGTGCAAGGGAATCTACAGTAGGAGCACACTGGATAGATTAAACATACCTGAGTTACTGGAAACACTAAAAAGGGTCTGAGATTTGCATGGAGACGGTAGCTTTTTCTCTGTAAACTTTAAATGCTAAATGGAAATGAGCTGACAATCCCCTCCTAAAAAAGCTCTGCACTGTGTTCAAGCTAACAGCCTGGAAGAAAGACGTGTTCTCATAAAACTTCAGGTAGGCTGACGGCACTCTTTCACAAAGAGGGAAACAAAGCAAAGAGTAAAAAATCATGTTAAAAAAAAAAAAAAGGTGTGCCTGCTGTCTCACTTCTGATAAAGTTGCTCAATATTTGTTTTCTTAATTAACAAGCCAAACTTTTTTTTTTTTTTGTCAAATGATGAAAGGAAGAAGAGGAAGGGCGGCGGGATGGTGTTGAGCATGGGATGGATTCATCTGTAAAGGAGGAGAAAGACACCCCCCATGATCTTCTGTCTTCCATTCCACTATCTGCTGCACAGTCTGCTAATCCACATCAAACCCCTCAGCCTATTGACTGCTTCCAGCGGTCATAGCATGCGTGCGTGCGTGTGTGTGCGTGCGTGTGTGTGTGTGTGTGTAGACTCAATAAAAAAAAATCTTTTTAATTCAGAAAATGCTGTTCGACAAATTGATACCACTCCAATCCAGTGATGCTCTACATTTTTGACAATACATATGGCGACGAAGCAAAGTTTAACAAGGACCAGTGAGGAGAAGTGTGTGTGTGTGTGAGAGGAGGAGGGGGGATACTGTGAGGGGTGGCGGGGGATGACTACCTGCAGAGAGCCGACGTCCAAATGAGAACATAATAACAACATCAGAGAGCGAAGAGAGGGATTGTCTGCGAGATGACAACAGTATTAGAGAGAAGTCAGATAATTAAGAAATGCACTTAGTGTTTTGTCAAAAGTGGCCGTCACTCGCAGAGATGGAGTTTAGCTCTGTGCGTGTGTGTGTGTGTGTGCGTGCGTGTGTGTATCCTGTCCTCCGTAGTGCAGATAATGAGGGGGGAAAAAAAGATGAAGGGAAGAAGAAAAAACAATGAACAGTGAGAGAATCAATCAAATAATTTAAATAAAAAGTTGTGTTCTGTCCACAAAAAGATGCCAAGTTCTTTTGGGCATTTCTGATGTAGCTGTCCAGTCAGAGAAAATGAGACACATCTTGGATTGGAAGCAAACAAGAGGGGTGGCAGTGGATGGGAAGGAGGGAGGGATGGATGGATAGAGGGGAGCTGGGGGGAGGGAGGGTGGGCCACAGAAATAAACCCAACTCCCATCTGATGAGCAGCTTGTCCATAATACAGAATCCCCACCTCTTGCCAAGTCTGCTTCTTGATACAGAAACACGATAAGTGCCGATTTTTTGAAAAGATTCCCTTCTTGTTCATTTGCCCCCCCTCCACCTCCTCCTCCCCCCGTTTGCTTTTGGCCTGGAAGCACTTCTCGCCGGTGCCACGGATAATCAGGTGGCTGTTTTTGTCACTCTGCCCCCCATGACGTGATAATGAAATTAAAGAAGTGGAGAAGAACAAAGAAGAAAAAATAGATGCATTCATCTCTTTTGCACACAACAACTACAGGACAGATGATGTGGCCATCTTGAGATCGTTTGTCATCTGTCAGGCAGCGTTGACCTTGCAATGAATGCCGACCGTCGCACTGAAATCATCTTTTACGGCGAGAAAAAAAAGGAGATGCAGAGAGATAGAGGGAGACAGAAAGAGAGAGGGCTGTTGTTTTCGGTAATAAAGACAACATTTATGCCTTCCATTCGCGCTGCCAGTTAAAAGAGGCACAAACATGGAAATCCATTATGGAACGCTTCTTAAAAGTGTGACCAATCCTTGTTCAGTCAATTAGAGTCTGGAGACTGAGAATATGATGTTTGTCTGTTTAGCCCCCGACACATACAGATCAGCCTGGATTTGATGATGGAAAGAGAGATTCCTTCTTTCACAGCGATAGAGAGAGGGAGAAAGAGAAAAAAGAGAGAGAGAAAGGGAGACGGAGGGATGGAGGGGCAGCTCAGCCAAGCTCTGCTTATCTCTTTTCTTCTCTGCTTTCTTGCCTTTTTTTTCTTTCCCTCCCATATACAAAAGCATTAATGTGCGCAGCTATGTGCTTTGCCATTGTTCTGTGTTTAAAAGCTTAAAAAGGGACGTTGTTTGTGTAACTGGCAGAGTTGGCGGTGCACGGCCGTGTCCAAAAGCCTGTACTTAAAGTTGCTCAGCGAAAAAATAGGCCGCACAAAAGGGAGTGATAGAAAAGCAGTTAATAAGAGTGGTTACCCCAGAATGAGCGGGGATGAGGTTTCACATTAAAAAAGATTTATCTTAAAGTATGGTGCTAATCCCTCCAGTTTTAATCCACCCACCACCCCCCCATCCCCGGACCCCTCCTCTTTCAGCACCCTTTTCATTCCTGCCGAGGGATAATAAAAAACTATAAACCATAAAGTTCTTACAATTTCTGGAAACTGGCGAATGCACGGCGCCCTGATTTTACAAGGATTCCTGGCCAGTGAATCACGGAACTAGGAGGACTCATCTCTCTCACAACAGATTATTAACTGAAAGAGGAAGTCGTGGGGTACAGCGGAGGGCAACAAGGACAAAGGAAAAAGAGAGGAGCGGAGGAGAGGAGTGCATGTTTGCTATGACCTATTTGATGATTATCGTGATGGCAGCGGTAGTGGTGATAGGTGGCGGAGGGGTGTTGTCATGCTCTCTGTCACACTCAGCTGTGTCATACAAGCTGGATGGATGCCTCTGTCCACTGCAAGCTGCTTGAATGAGGAAGCATATGGGTGTATGAAAACCTCAGCCCACTTCATGAATATTTGATTCATATTTCCTGTGTGTGTATGTGTGAGAGAGAAAAGGAGGGAGAGAATGGGAGGAAGGGTATTTTTTTCTCTCTCTTTCACTTGTCATTGCAAAAACTCACAAGGCTTACTTTGTGGCATTCTAATCATAATTGCCAATCCTGAATACAAATCTCTCAGCGCTAAACACATCGAGTGAAATTGAAATGACAAAACGAAGCTCATATAACGGTGTAATCAAAGATACATTCAGGGGGAAAAAGATGGAGAAAAAAAAAAGTTGAGAGTGTTCTTCCGCAACCAGTAAGAGATGAGGATCAGGGGCCAGTTATTAGCTCGGCCAGGGAACAAAGAACCCCAGTGTTGGAGGGCAGCTTAACGCTGAGCCAGTTACTGTACCTTTCAAAACTAATATGTAACCATATCTGTTTTAAAAGGACGATTCATATTACTGTGAATGCATGAGAAAAGTTGTTCCCATCCCTGCGACCCAGGAAACTCGAATCCCACTTGTAATAACCCCCCCCCCACACACACACACACACACACACACACTCAATTGCATGCCTGGCCTTTTGTGGAAAGCATCTCATTTAAAACGATGGGACATAAAATTTTTGTAATGATGTAAAACATCTTCAGCTTTTTTGACAGGACAATGGTGCTTATTGTGCTTTATTGTTACTGTGGCGAGTCCAAAGGTCAGCGTGGGTGTGGCTGCGCAGACAAGGGCGGCACTGAATGAAAATTGGGTTATATGTGATCAACCAAGTTATTAATCAGATTAAAATGGATTCCCTCTGCCGGCTGTTTAACTAGGCAGGAGGGAAAAAAGGAAAAGAAATAAAGACAGAGAGAGCAGGGAAAGAGAGGCAGAACAATAGGCCAGTGTTTACTCATGCAAGAGCAAAGAAAGTCATTGTTTTAGAAGCTGAAGTCATTGTCGCAGATGAGTTTTGATAAGGACCAGCTCTGTGAAACATCCCACTGCATGTTACCAGTCTGTCTAAAAGCATGTGCCCTTGCCATGGATGCCCCCTAGCCTCATCCAGGTAACCTCTCTAATCCTGATTAAATCACTGTAATTAGAACAAGCAGTGTTCCTCCACCCCCATATTTCCCTAATAAAACAATGCAGCAGTTTAAATCCAGTCGCTGGGATTTGCAACGCAACAATGCAGTTTATATCCATCTCTGCCGAGGAATTAAGTGTATTTTCTAACTGCTAATGTTATAATATTGCTGGCTTATTTGTCTCGATGCTCGCTATTCTTTTTCTTATTCCCCCCGCGGTTTGTGTTCTCTCTCTATCGCTCTGTTTCCTTTTTTTTCTCCCTGTGCAACTTTGTTTATTTGAGTCTTATTTATTTGTTTCTTGGCGCTTTTTGATGTTTAAATCAAACATGTTTTTAGCGAGTGGTCGGGATCATCGTTCACTACGGGAAATAATGCAAGTTATTTGTCTTTAATTGCCTCAGAGCTTTTCAAACACGCCAACTTGCTGCCTATGTGTCTATACCTGTGTATATTTTTTGTTTTTATTAGTATCACTGCATGCCTCCATTGATGTGGAATAACAGAGGAAATAAAAGTTGACATAGTTTCTTCATTTTTTTTACCCCCCTCAACCCCCTGTTTCCCTCTCTGTCTGCCTTACTCTCTGTTGTTTTTTATATATCTGTGTTTTTCCTTGAAGTTGCTGCGGCATTGTCTCATTATGTGTCGACTAGCTGTGTAAGTGTAGTTATTATGCCTGTGTGTCTTTGCCTGCCGGTACTGTTCTCTCTCTCTGTCTCTGTCTCTACTGTCTCTCTCTGTCTCTCCCTCGGAGGATGAGGAGCTTTTTGAGTACAACTCCTCTGAGGCGTCCTCCTCACATCTCCGGGGCGCCTTGGGAAGGGAACGTTGCATTCTTAAGAGGAGCAACTCAAACTGAACAAAGTCTACAGGAGTCAGGGAAGAAAAGAAACAAACAGCAAACTAACGAGATGGGAAGCAGAGATCATGTCAAATATATCGGGTTGGAAGGCCAATTTATAACCCATTGTTTCATGTTCTGCAATATTGAATACAACGTGCATTGACGTGGCTATGAGTGTGCATGGGGGGACAGGGTATGCAGACTTGCATATATACATAAAAGCACTTGATTTGCATGTGAACACACACACACACACACACACACACACACACACACACACACACACACACACACACACACACACACATATAGAATGTGATCTCCAGTTCCCAGTAACCTTCCCAGCTCCCACGCTGTCTTCTCTCCTGTTTCCCCATCCCGTTTCTAAAATAATGAATAGAATAATTGTCATGTAACTTTGCAATCATCCAGCATTCGTCTCCATTTCCTCTTCAAGGGCAACTCGATACTGCCCTTCATTCACTGTACTGTACTTCCAGGAAACGTGATGTGGCCAATATCATCGGCGGTATTAGTGCTTATGGCAGAGAGAGAGAATGGGAAGAAAATATGAAGCCTTTTCAAAAAGGACCTTTCAGCAGGCAGCAGTTAATATCTGAGGAATTAGCGAGGTCAAAATATTTTTAGAGTTATCACATCAGCAGAGGAGAAAAGAGAAGCAGAGAGAGTGAGCAACAGGTACCATCCTTAGGGCTTGACAGCACCTATTACACTTAATTGCTCTTTGAAAACTACACTATTTGCACTTTGGGGCGACAAGGTGATAATTCACCTCGGCACAAGTTAAACAGCCAAAGTTGTAGCACATGTGAAATAGCACCTCGCTTCACCAGACGTCAAAAAGCTGTCATCTCGGCATGGCAGAGGCACACAATGAAAGCCTGGGGAAGTGTTTCACCAACAGTCGTCTTCTTCTTCTCAGTAAAAGACAGATAGACAGGCCTCCAGACGGCTTAATCACTAGAGGAGCCCATGCCCTCCAGCAACAAGGAGAGAAAGAAAGACAGAGAGCGAGAGATAAAGAAAAGGGAGGATCCTGGAGTGTGGGAAAGTGAAACGGCGAGATCCAAGAAGAGAGGAAGAAGTGCTAATGGACTTGCTTTGGTCTGAGCAGAGAAACATCAGTGGTTCAGTTTCCATGCACTCTCACTCAGATATTGGTCAAACTCCAGTTGAAGTTTTAATCAGGTTAAGCTGTTTACAAGAACCTTTGCAAGCCTGCAATTCAATTTACCACCAATAAATGATTTATCTGAACAGTCTGGTCCAATGACATAACCGAGAGTTTGAGGGAGAAGCATGACCCGACACTGACATTCTCTGAACCGAAACCATGTTACCAGCATCAGACCACACACGGGATTTTGTAAGAAAACACAGCCACAATTTCTGAAAAGATTTGTGAGATGTGGGAATGCTAAAAAGAAATGAGACAGATACCTGACTCTGGGATAGATAATCTCAGAGTCAGGTGACAAGTTTTAAATAAAGACTGTGTGACGCTTTAAAGATGAAATAACACAGTCTTCTGCGCATTGCAAGTTTGATAAAGAACTCAGTGGTTCTCTCTTTAAGGACTTACTACTTACTACTTTCGCTACTGTTAGTCTGTCGTATAATAATTGTCAATAGATTGCAATCATCACTTGTGACCACAATGCTGCTGTTCAGTAAAAGTTACACAGGTTCACATTAAGCAGACCTCCACTTAAGCTGAAGGCTTTAAGAAGGGAAAACAAAGGCAAACTGAACATCCACCTCTTCCTGTTTCAACTCTGACCTACCACAGCTGTGCACGCACATAGCTTTCCTGTGCAGTGTGGAATAACCCACATTCACCTTTACCTCCAAATAGTCTCAATGATAAGGCTAAACTATGAGCTTTTCTTACAGTGTTACTGATTGAACAACTGTTTATGTGTCTTACCCTGTTGGACACTGCTGTAGAGATGCTGCAGTGTTCCCAGATCTCAGCAATTACTTTGGTGAGTATAATGCTACCATGACCGATAAAAACAAGGGCCAAAACCACAAAAATGAGAACCAAGTTGTAATGAATGAAAAGTTATCTAAGAGATGACAGCCTGCTCTTTGCGTGGGTGTCAGCGCACTGTCAGTGATGACTGGAAGAAACATTGAACAGTCTAACCTATTGAAGCTCACAGCATTGCTGAAGTCAAATACTACAGGATTTGACAGTGCGCAACAAAAGATTTTCAGATGTTTCCAAAGCATACAGCTATATGGTACTAGTTGTCCTTGATGCTTTTGATGTAGTACTGTATTGTAGAACTGTCTACACTGAACATGGGAAGGAAACAGAAATAATGGAGCAGCCACAATGAAAGGACAAAAGTATGACAAAGAGTTTAGATGTTCATGTGGTTTTGTTTTGGAATTCTATCAGTTTGTGTGTACCCCATCAGAAAAGAGACTTTTAACCACTGACCGTTTAACAACTAGAGTCTAGTGGCTAAATAAATGATCAGAGCTTTTATACCTCTCTAGCCTTTATGCGTCATCTAAATAGATCTGTCCCTCCCTGCCCCAACTTGGATCCTCGGCTGTCACCTTTCTGAGCACTCAGACCTATTTTTAAGTGTACACAATATTTTCTGCTATGCAGGTAAGCTATCTGTCTGGCTCATTAGTAAACACAGGGGTGTCTGGGAGCAATAAGTACCCTAGGTCTTTTGCACTTGTCAAAGCATTTTGTGTGAGTGTTTATGTGTGTGTGCACATGTTTGCTGGAGACAACAGCAACCAAATTCATGGTAATTAACCACCTGATGAGGACAATATTATTGGCAATTACCAGGTTTTGCATTATCACAAGTTTTAAATGTGAGTGGGTGTGCGCGTGTGTGTGTTTGTGAGTGTGAATGCACGCATGCAGGTGTGCGAGCTTCGATCGGTCAGACAGAACTGAGATAAAAGGGATGTTATACCTGAGAAAGGAGTCCAGTTGTGTGGAGATGATGGTCAGGCTATACCTACTTTATGTAAAAATATTCAATCTTCGTTACATTTGTGCGAAATTCTTAATATTTAATAAACAAGTATGAATAAACACATGAAATTAAGGAGAAATATACTGTACTTATATAAATAGGGTTAATGAACTAAAATAAAATAAAATTGGCTGAAATGGAAAGAATAAGTGAACCAGGATGGATCAGGAAAGAACTCCTGCAGCTGGTAGATGACATACATCTGAGAAATCATATAATGGGGAGGATTTAGACAATGAGGAAGAATACAAAGTGATTGCAAACAAAATCAGTGTCAAAACATGTTATCCTTGTTGTTCACCACCCCTGATAAAAGGTGGTGTAACATCCTATCAAACGTTCAAATCAAATGCAAAATGCAAGTATGCTAAAAATAAATTCCAAACCATGTCTTGGGTGTCTACGAAATTTGACAAATAGCTTTTATTTGTTTCTGGCTAGGAATAAAAATGACTGTTAATACCTTTATCTTTCCGTTAAAGGTCCAGTGTGTTGGATTTAGTGGCATCTAGCGGTGAGGCTGCATATTTCAACTATCTGAATACCCCTTGTCTCACCCCTCCCTCACCAAGCATGTAGGATAACCTATGGTGGCTGTGCGACTTGCAAAAAACACAAAAGGTGCTCTCTAGAGCCACTGTTTGTTTGTCCATCCTGAGCTTCTGTAGAAACATGGCAGATTCATTGGAAGAGGACTCACACCCTCCCCGTCCCTGTGTTGGCAAAGAGTTCATTCTAAGGTAGGGAAAAGCAACATTTCATTTTCAGGTGAGCATACTCTCATGAAAACATACGTTTCAGTATCATATTCCATTTCGGCCACATTCTGCTCATAAATCCCCCGAAAACTCCTTTTAGTCCAAACAGTCATTTTTAGCAGGTTGATAAATACAAACCCAGGATGCATTAATGTGTGATGACTGTGAGTGCTGCTTGTTTGTGGAGACAATTTTGGTTACTGTGTCTGTGTCGTACTGACACCAGCATGTGTGCCTACCTTTCTTCCACTTAAACCAGAGAAAGTGAAAATTACACCAGTAATGCCGACTGTGATCCACTACATCTGCGCTTCACAGTGAGCCCACCAATCCCACCATATGTCTTTAATTACAATCAGTGCTTTGCAGAACTTCACACACACATATGTGCGCACGCACACACACACACATTCTACACTCAGCAAGCATGCCTTGTTCTCCATGAGTATACAGATGTATGTGTGTGCATGTGTGTGTGTGGACGGTCTGTGCATTTCTAGCATTGTTCTAAAATGTGACCTCAGCACTCATGGGTTCAAATCCCGCACAGTGAAGGCAGGCAGGAGTGCACTCCCTCTGACAGAGGTAATTGGCCACTAGTGACACAACTAGTGCTGTATTTAAGATGAAAACCAAACTCCCTTACCCCCATGCACACACACACACTTACAGACACACAACATTTCAGAAATTTAAGGGTTGAAGGACAAAAAGGCCAAGGGCGTCACAGCAAGAGCACATGAGGGGAAAAGTAAAATAAAATCTTGCTCATTATTTCTGTATTAGATGTGCAGTGTTTTACATTTAGGGCACCAGCAACAAGCCCAACAATATGTTTACAATGTAAAAGGATTTCCCACTGATGCAGACGAGGAGCAGACATCATGGGATTAATACTTGTGTGCATGTCAGTGTGTGTATGAATCTCATAGTTTTTGCAGATTTTCTTGAGAGCTGTTCTGACTCGAGGACACCATTTTGCCAGTAACGCTTCGGGCTTTTACTCGAGTTAAAAAATCACCCATGGACATTCTAACATTATTCTGCATCATTACTTACTTCTACTTTTCCCTTTTTCCCCAATCAAGCAGCTGTTTTTACTTTCTCTTCAGTTGCACTTTATCTATATTTCCTAGAATGCCTCTCATCAACCACCAGAGAAGTGTTATAAACTTTTTTGCTTTCAATTAAAGGTGGCTATGGTTATGTCAAAGTAACTAACGAGCAATGTAGTCAGGATCATTGGTGCATGTTAATTATAGCCACACCCTTGCTTAAATCAAAAAAGGCTTGTAACTGAACTGCATTCCAATTTATGGAAGCCAGGGTCTGTGAAAAACCTGGTGTTTCTGATGGATTTCTCCCTGTGGAGTTGTGGGATGTTGTTGCAAAAGAGTAAGTGACAGAGATGGAACAGTAAGTAACAAATGAATTACACTGTCTTCAAAATAAAGACCAGCTTAACATATCTGAGCCCTCGCTTTTAAGATTGAAAGCAAGCGATTCAAACCAATAGTTTTACACACTTTGTGTTGAAGACAGCATAACGTGTCCTAACCAAACCTTCTTAAGGGCCACTTACTAGACTTCTGTTGAGATTTCAGCCACATGCTGTGACTTTTATCAGTGGGTGGAGTTTCCAGTGTCCAGCTTCAGACTAGGCCTATGACGGCTTAAAGCCAAGTTTGGTTAAACTCTGTTGCATGGTGAGGCAATGCTGCACTGTTGCTTTGTTTGCTTTGCAATTGAGTTTGTGCTGTGCATTTCTGGGTCACACACACACACACACACACACACACACACACGTCTACAGAATAAATACTAAATAATGAAAGATAGAATACATTTCAAAAAGCTATTTTTCAGTGTCATAGTGATGAGTGTGAATTTCTATTCCAAAACAATATTGTTAAACTAAAACCTAGATCTTATTTAATGCTTACATTATTTACAAGTACAGACTTTCAGTCATTCCGTACAATTCAAGAGACTCACTCAGACATTTTTACTGCTGCTACGTTGCTGTGTCTTTTGCTGTTATAAAGAGCCAGTGAGGCACCATCATCCTGTTGACTTGAGAGCATATTCATCCTCTCAAGTCTTCAGAAATAGACTTTTTACTGTCATCTAATGTGTGTACAGGAGGTGACTCTCTAAGAGAGTTTTTTATCAACAACAAACACCAACAAACAACAGCACTTATGAGGAGAACTACAGAGCACGATGTGAGAGTACTTGTAAATTGGAAGTGATGGGTCTAATTGATGTGAGAATATACAGCATTTCCCTCTCTTCTTTCTCTCTCCTATCCACTAAGTCCCTGTTTATGTAGCCTACTTCTCAAATTGCGAGAGGTGCTCGGCTATGAGATCTGCCATTTTCTCCTCTGCAATCCTCGACGCGCTCATCTAAGTCCGACACTTCTATCAACACTTCCTCTCCAGCTTGTCAATCTCAACCTTCTAAAGTCCTGGTCCACATTTAATATATTAAATGAACGAGGGAGGTGAGGTAATGTAAGTAATACGATGTGAGGAGCAATGTTCGCAAGCAGTCATGGCATGTACAGCACTGTTTGAATAATGTAATACTTCATGTTTGATAATGCATGGCTATAGATAGGTCTCCACTGCAGCCAAGTATTGATTGCTTTAAACGCATCTACAGTACAGCAAATGGTTCGGGTTCATATCAATCTTTACACAGCGTACTGTACCTCAGTAACCAGATACCTTGTCTGATTACAGAGACCTCAGGGCCACTGCTGCTGTTAATGACATTTATTGATAAATGCAATTCCAGGGCCAATTTAAGGAGGTGTGGTTTAATACTACAAATGTGTGACAATGTGTGTGTGGATCTGTATATGTGTGTATCTGTTATGTGTCAGAGTGCAAGTAGATTCATGCGCATTGTAACCCTTTTCCCCTCCTCTGGGCATACTAATGAAGAGACGGCCACTCCAGACGTGCAGCGCGTGCCCTACAACAGCTCCCACAGATTCAGGGGAGAATTTCGATATTAATGATTTATGCTGTATTTGCATACAAACCTAATGCAAACCCACTCCAGATAATCACATTTTGCCAGGTCTGAATTGAGTTTTCCGGACGTCTTTGCTACCCCCACCTTCTCCACCCACCAAATAACTGTGGAATGTGTGGTTGTTGCTCTTCATGCTGCGGGTGACCCCCAACACAAGGGGTTTACAAGTGGACACATAAAGAGGGACTGTAAAAGTGCATTTTACCATGAAACAAGTGTGTCTATTTTCACATTTTTATGCAACTGTAGTATGTGCAGCCGAACTGGCAGTCCCAATAGAAGTAGAGGCAGCAGTAACAATAGTATCAGTGCTAGGAGTACATTTACCCAAGAACTGAACTTAGTTCAGTTCTGAGATATTATTTCCATTTAATGCTGCATTATGCTTCACTGCATTTCAGGGACAAATACACTCTTTAGCATGCTACATTTATTTGGCCACAGTCTTTGGTATTTTTGCAGATAAAAGTAAAGTAGTAAAGCAAAGTAAGAACAATTCCATGATCATTTGATACCGTAATGTTGTGTGTCACACTTGGCAGCTTGCAATTCCGCTAATATGTACTCGTGCTTTTGATGGTTTTGTCTGAGCTTTGCTGTAGCTTGGTTTCCTCTCTGTCCTGTGCGTCGAGCCTTTTGTTTAGAGGAACCGTTGGGTACGCTACTTTGGTCAAGCACTTCTGTGTCTGTTCCAGTTTTGTGTGCATTTGGCTGCTGGAATTTAGTGAGGATGGAGCATTGTGAGTTTGCTTTGTCTCGCTGCAGTTCTCATGTTAGACTTGTGGTGAGCTTACAAGCTATCAACAACATTTTGATGTGCACTTTAGGTCAGTGGTTTGAACCTCATTTCCTGCTGTCCATACTCTTCACTGTTCAATGTTCCTCTCTTTTCTGTTTACCAGAAAAACCATCTGCCATTTGAGGTGGGTACTGATTTACACTCTTTTGGATACATTCATATGACTCATCCTCATTTCCTTATAAACAGTTTGGTCATGTGACTGTGACTATCGTTTGGTTGGTCTTGTGACTTGTGTTAACCTAGTTTCATAATTTATTTTATATAAAATCTCTTGCATGGACTAATTTCTCCAGTTTGTGACATAACACACAAAAAACATTGGGCTACATAATACTTTTACATACTAAATAACTTTAATACTTAAAGTATATTTTGCTGCTAATCATTAGCAATTACAGTAGTAGCAGAAGTGCAGCTGTTTTGTAGTAGCTGTAATGATAGTAATAAGAGCGACAGTACATGGATGCAGGGGAGAGTCGTGATGATCATAATACTCGTAATCAATGTTAGTGTGGGTTAACATGGGGGCTACATCATGCAGTCCATCACATGGTTAACACTGACAAACACACACACACTCATCACAGGCAACCAAGAGCCTCCAGTTCATTTACTTGCATGGACTGTGAAGAAACCTGAGCTTTCACAGGAAGTGTGTATTGAGAAGGACCCATCACACCACTCTTGCATCTTCCTTTCAGAGTATCATTCTGGTTCATAGTGAATTCAGCTTGCCCAATAAGACACAGATAGGAAAAAATAATGCGTTTGAAATAAGCAAATAGAAATAACAGTAGCTGTCAGAGCTCTGCTTGACATTCAGTATAGGATACAGTGTTATATTATCTGATACACATGTATATAGGCAGTGCACACAGATAGATGGTGGTTGGGATGGGAGTGGAGTTTGGCGGGGCAATTCATCGATGGTAATGTTACATTAAGTACAACAGCTCACTCATATTCATACAAGAACAGCACATCTTGATTTTTCTTGTGTTTCTCTATTTTATATTTTTCTCTATGCTATACTGTCTGTGCCATCCTAGAGATCTGCATGGTGTATATGTATTTCCATGAAGTCGGACACATAATAATTCTTTGGGTTTTCTAATTACAATGAATGCCTAACTCAGACTAGGACAAACTAACAACATGTAAAAAAAGGCTTTTGTTCCACAGAGAGAGCCTTATCTATAAAGGTCAAGCATTCCTAGTTGCAAAGGGAACTGCCCACATTACATAGCTCGCTTTCACAGGCTTTCTGATTAGACAATAAGTAGGGCATTCTCACAGAGAGGCATTTCTCTATTAAATGAAACATATATCAGTCTTGCATGGTTAAAATGCTTGCACGATGTTAAGATATGCAGAGAGCCTGGTTCCATGACAACGGATAATATTTTGTCAGATGGAAAGGTCAGATGAACATATGCTTCATTAACAAAGGGGTCACTATTATTATAGGTTAATGTGTACCTTTATGAATGTGTGCCTGTAAACATGAGCTCTACATTTCAGGTAAAATGTTCAATTCTTTCCTTATCCACAAAAAGACTATTGGGCCATATTGAAGCTAACACTGGGGGAAAAAAACAGATAAAATAAAATAATAAAACAAAAGAAATGGATTTCTAGATTACATTACCTCTAAACATTATGACATCTTTATGACAGCAGTTGGGTAAAGACTGTACATTAATCCAGGTAAAACATACTGTATCTGGCACTGAATTCAAAAGAATGAACCTTTCATAGTAAATCTTATTATTTTTAATTATTGTTATTTCTTTGCTAGTTTGAATTCAGTACAGGCAATTGCCTACTCATTCAAATGTGTCCCTTTCCATTCTGAGTTTTCACTGAGAGGATATCAGCTACACTGCCAGAGCTAAGTAATCTTCCCGTTTTATGCATTTCTTTTCTCTGTAGTGTGTATAAGTTGGTGTTTCAAAGCTCAATGCCAACTAAGTTTTTACTTTCTTCTTGTAGAGACATTTTAGCAACCATCCCTAAACAGCAAAAGAGCGTTGTATAAAAGAGAAAAAAAAAAGAAAAAGTACTTCCTTCTTCAGTCTCAAGGAGCGGCTGTAACCTTAGCAGAATCATGAAAGTTGACAGTTCATTTTTCACAGGGTCATAGATCGACGAGTCTTATAAAGTAATGGGCTTTTGGGAGCCAGCTTTATGAGAGCTAAGATAGTTAAGAGACATGTGCAGGAGGTGGCACGGGGAGCTGAGGTCCTGCTCTGACTCATCCAGGGTTATTCCCTCCATGCTGTGGAGCGGGAGGGAGGCGCTGCACTCACAGTAATATAAACGTGTAATAAAGATTAATCTGTTGCTAGTCGCCAGGCTGATAGCTTCTAAACTTGCTTGAAATAAGGCTGAAATCACTTCAGAGCCAATCTCAAGACCTTCAGTGAGTGTCTGAGATTCCTTTGTGGGTGTCATGAAAAAAAATGTATATGTGTTTGTCTTGTGTGTCTAGTGGCTATGTCTATGCAGCGCTGGGAAAATTGAATTTGTGTTTCAAAGACGTGTGTATTCATGATTTTTTATGTGTGTGGTTTTCTGCTGGTATAGGTGTCTGTGAATATATGTTGGTGTACTTTTCAGCAGTTACAGTGCAATTAGGGGTTAAATACACTCACCAGGTGCATCTGGCCTCTTCATGCCCCCTGTGGATGCTCCGCCTCCCAGGCCGTTGAATGCGGGGAGGTTGTCATTGCTGTAGGCTCTGAGAACAGACAGCATGTTCATCTGCTTCTCTAGGTGGGCCTGCTGCTCAGCCTTCAACAGTCCGGGAGGACCTCCGGGAGACAGGAGGCCCAGGCCTTGCTGCCACTGCTTCTCCAGTGCCAGAGCTTGGTTCTTGGTTTGGTGAACCAAAGAAAGTGGTTTCATGGCAGAGGAAGATGCCACCAAACTAGCTCCACTCCTTGGGGGCAGAGAAGAATCATCTTGAAGCTGTTTTGGGAGGTTCTGGAGGTGGTCTGAAGCTGGGCTTTCTTCTTCTTCCTCTCTCTCCATGTCCTTTTGCCCATGATCATCTCTTTCATCTTCCTCTTCAGCCATTCCTCCCTCTTCTTCCTCTTCATCAGAGTGATTCTGTGCCTGCTGTCTCTTAGGAGTAGTTGAGGGGGTCTCACTAGCACTGCGCACTCCAGCCTTTATAGTCTCATCATCTGATCCAATCTGCTCCTCTTCAGCATCTTCGCAGGAGCCCCTCTCTCCCATCTGGTCATCCCCTGCTGACGATGCTCCTCCAAAGGTCTGGCTAGGTATTTCCAGATCTTGCTCCACTGGGGCTATATACCCTTGAAGGGCCTGGTTGGGCCTTGGGGATCCATCATACAAACCACCAAACCGCCTGTAGAAGTCACTCTGGAAGGGGTTGTAGGGCTGGTCCATGTGGTTGTTCCAGCCTCCCTGGCTTTTCTCTCCATCTCTGTCTCCGTCTTTGTCAAGAGTCACACTAGAAGTCTTGGTGTTAGAGGAGTGAATGGTGGAGGTGGTGGGAGAAGCCTCTCCATGAAGCTCCTTGCCTGTATCAGACCGCTGAGGTTGGGCTTTGCCCAGATGGTTGGCCTGGAGGTGCAGAGCCATGAGCTCCAATGAGGAGGTGGAGAAGGAGCAGAAGAGGCAACCGTGCCATGCCACATTATCATGGATGGTGACTGAAGAGCCGGGGAGAGATCCAGATGCTGACTCAGGCCGGACTGACACAGACAGATCAAGTGGTTCATACTGGGACCCAGGTTTGCCAGGCTCGGAGTTCTGTTTGGTTTCTGCCTTATCCTCTTTTTCCTGGTCAGCTGAGACAGCCCGCTTTGCTTTGGGCTCACCATTATCATGGTAGCAGTGGGCCTGGAGCTGTACTGGATTCTGGTTGTCCTTCATATCCTTCTTCATGGAGTTGAGGACGAAGCTGTCCATGAAGGCTTGAAGAGAACCTTGAAAGTGGACTCCGTTTCCCATCATGCTTTGGTAAGCCCTGCTTAGGTCGGAGAAGCTATCTGTCGCTGATGAGACAATGGAGGACGGGCCATCACCAGTCTTCATGTTCTCAGCTGAGGAGACGGAGTCAAATCGGCGGTCTCCACGCTCCCGCTCACGGTCTCGGTCGTGTGGAGACATAATACCAGTTGACGCCCACTGATGTGGCAGCAATGGACCTGCCCTGAAGTCTAGGTTGGGAGGCATGCCCTTGAAAACATTACGGAGGACATCTGGTCGGGCAAAGATGCCACCACCAGCTGTCTTCCCATGATCCTCTTTGTGGTCAGATGATGGGGTGTGGCCAGAAGATGGGCCTGAGGTGGTGGAGCCATTTTGGCGCTCGCGGTGGTGGCGTTCCAGGTGGTACTTCAAACTGGCAGACTGGGTGCCGGCATAGTCGCAATGAGGGCACCGGTAGGGTTTCTCTCCTGAGAGGCCAAGAAAGAGACAGAGAAACAGAAAGGGAAAGGCAGGGAAAACAGTGAATAATTAACCTGATTATTAGATTGACTGGATATCAAAATCTATTTATTGGAGCAGGGAATGTGGACCCTAGGGTCATGTAACCTCCCCGAACAAAGAAAATTAGGTCAAATGAGTAGAGCTCACAAAAAAGATATGCATTTCATGAACTAGTATAAAAAAGAGGATATGTCACAATCGCCTCGCTTTTTAGTTGGCATCAAAACACAAGCACATTTCTATCTCCTGAAAAAAGATGAGCAAAGAAAAAAATGGAAAATAGAGTAAATAGAAGTTTAGAAAAAAAATAAAGCTGAGAATGAAATACACAGTAAACACACACACACACACACACACACACACACACACACACACACACACACACACATATATGTATATAAACACAAAGTGATAAAGAACAGCATCCTGCATCCAACCAACAATCCCATGTTTTTGCTTTTTCACAAACACCGGCTCTGCTCCACTTGATGTGTGTGTGTTATTGCATGTGTGTGTGCGCGTATTGGGACGAGGGTGGGGGTGTGGAGTAGGCATCTGAATATGGGTCGATCCAGCTCGATCCAGCCCCGCCAAGTGAGCCATCACTCACAACAACACCATAAAAAACATTTCACCATATGGTGCTTTCAGTCCACTACAAGAGATAATATTTTCAACTGACAACAAAACTGTCTCGATGCTATCTGTGTTTGTACGGTCTCTGTGCATCTGTGCATGGATGTGTGAGTTTGCGTGTGCCTGCAGTGGGGTCATCATGCCTCTTTTCTGGCCTTGTTTGCTGTCTGTCCTGTGCCTTGGCGATGAGAGTGCAATTTCTCGGACATTCCCTATTTGCAGTTTATCTTGGGAAGCATAAATCAGCCACGGCATAAGATCTCCCAACAACTGCCACACTGCTGTGCACTGAGAACAAAATATGGATGATACACTACGATGCAAAAATAAGTCAATGAGTATTAAAAAAAAAGCAGAAAAGAAATGTGCAGGCAACATATGTGAACCACATGCTCGTTGCAGTAAAGCCTTATGATAAAGAACAATATGATTCACTACAAGACACACAGATCAAAGAGATTTATATTATGGTAAAAGAGGGGTGAATCTGTCGTGTAACATTTACATATATTTATTTATGCTGCACATCCATATTCATGAATATTCTTAATAATGGTATAACACCAGCATTATTCTGAATTATTCCAGAAGTGGATCTTCCATTGGAATGATACTTATGTTGAAATAGAACACATCCTGCAAGCAATTATAATAGGCTTGGAGTCTGAGCCAGATTTGGATTCATTAAACAATGAACAGAGAGGGGAAAAATGCTAAGCTTGATTTTTTTTTTTTTTTTTTTTTTTTTTTTTATATACATATAAAAAGTTCCCAGAGAAGAATTTCTTTTAAAGGGATAACAGTGACTGTGTGAAAAGAGAGGGGGATTGGTGGAAAAAGAAATAAAAAGGGATGATTGAAGTGTTTTGTGTGTATGAGCATTTCTATATATACACTATATGGTCATAAAATGTTTAGATTATACACATGGAAACCATTTTATAAAAAGAAAAAAAAGGCATTGTTACGCAAGGCTGGTTTGAATGATTTAAGTCGGGCTGTGTAGTAAATCATGGATATAATTAGCAAATGGCATACTGCTCAAGTAATTTATCATTATTTAGAGGGCACCATTCCAGAAAAAGACTCTGCGATCTGCAGACCTACTGCAGAGTTCTCAAATACAGGGCCACAAACATCAACTCAATACAATATTGATACAGGAGAGAAACGGATAGGAGGGTATACAAAAGAAAATTGAAGGTGGAAATGTTGAAGAGAGGGGAGAGAAAGAATAAGAGAGACAAAAAAAGGGGGGGGGGGGAGCGTGCAGAGAGACGGATAGCCCTGACTATAGATAGAAAGACAGTGATTTGATATCTTTTCTCTTACGCTAGAGTGGCTATGAGGCATAGAGTATATTTAAAATAAACCATACGAGATGAGCTTTTAACCCAATAAGTGCTTCTCCTGTGAGCTGCCGAACAGAGGCTCAGTGCTGATTTAATAAGGAAACGTCCCTGATGCAAATGATCATTCTCAATTCCTCTAACTGGACAAAATGATATTCTAGGAGCCAAATTAGACAGAAATTAGACTGATCTGATCTTTTTTTTTTTTTCCTCCTCTGTCTTTTCTTCCCTTATAAGAGGTTGTTAATGTTCATGGGGGGAAAATAAAGAGTAATGTACCATCTACATATCTAAAACGAGAATGAAAAGCACAGAATATCGCATGTGTGACACTCTCCTTTGATGTTTATGGTCAGTTTAGACCAGTTTTGCATTAAAATGAATCATTTAAACAGAGCTGGAGTGAGTGAGACCGACATCAAGTACGTTTCTGCCTCTACGTGTGTTTATGCATGTGTGTGTGCGCCATTTGGAATGTGTGTGAACACATGTTTATGCATGCTTGTAGGCCTGAGCCTGTGTGTATGTATGTGTGTGTTTGTGTCTTAGAGGGCCATTTGGACTGGCTAAGACATCTGCTCCATCATACGTCAGGGGCCTGGTGTGACATCTGGGGAATATACTGTATCCTGCCTTGCAACATTACACACAATTTACTGCTAAAGGTCATTATGTACCCGTTAATCCACTTTTAATTGATATCAGCGCAAACAGCACAACCTCCCAGCCACATGACAGATCACTGCCGCCACAAAACCAGAAAATTGCTATTTGGGAGTTAAAAATAGAACAATAAACTTTTTGCTGGTGTCCGTCTTGCCTTTGTTGAGCTACTTTGGACATTTTGTTTCTGACAAAGTGAATGATAGAAGGCTAAGAAATGCACCACTGCAGCTTTCTTAGCTTTGACTTGGAAAAACTAGAGCTCATAAACATCTAAGTGACACCTTTGTGGCTATAAATCATTCTAGTCCCAATTGCTGAACTGGGATCTGCTCGTCCACAGTATGTTTGCACTTCATGTTGCATGTACTGATTTCATCTGGCTTTGTGTGAATGGTGACAGTGCCATAGAAACAAGTAAAGATAAATACTGCAAACCTGTACAGAGGGGCAATTAAAATGGCTTGATAGATATGACATACTGGAATTTCCATTTGGCCGGAAGGATGGAAAAAAAAAAAAAAAAAAAAAAGCCAGCTGGATGTTTCAGAGATTGAATAATGGATAGAAGCTGTTTTACATCTGTTTCAAGTATATCTCCTTTAGTTAGTGTTTAGTGGTGAATTGAGAATGCCTTTAATACTATCAAGGTGAAAAGTTCAATTGTCCCAGAGGAAAAAGTCTCACCATAGGTGCACAGCACATGCACACAAGAACTTTAAACGTGTCTGCTAGATAAGGCTGGAAATTTTCTAAATTCCCTTTATTATTAATAAATCCCATGAATAGAAGAAAACCATCAATGTCCATCTTTCAGTGCCTTTCTACTTCCCTATCCTGTCTGTGGCAGTCAGCTCCAAGACCATTCATTTCTGAGGAAGATGCAAATCTTTGTAAACAGCTCACAAATATATAGTGGGTGCTGCATTTTCTGGCAAATGTTCCTCATAAAGGAGTAAGTAGTACATTTCTTGTGGATTAATACACATTTGGTGCTCTGGTGAGTATTTAAAGCAACAAGATGGTGTATGTGGGATTAATTCCAAATATATTACAAAAACTGTGTTCCTTGTCATCAATTAACATGTCACCAAGGGCAACAGTGTGCCTCATTGATGTGTTTTTAATAGTGTTTAGACAACAATGGAGCTCAGAGGAATAAGATATATCAGGCTTTGACTCCCTGTTAAAAGGATCAATTTATTTCTGGTTTTGGTCTTTTCATGGGATTTGTTGACAATGAAACAAACATAATAATATGCATTTAAGTAAGAGGTTAGTGGTGAGTTGCGCATGCTGCTAATACTGTCAGGACTAACAGTTCAATTGCCGCAGAGGGGACAATCATAAATGCGTAGTATATGCATGGGCTTTGTATATCAGTGTGCATGAAATGGAAAATATATTAAATTTAGTGTTATTGTATTGAAGATACTGTATAATAGAGATAAGAAAAGGAGGAAAAGAAAACTGAAAAAAGGGAGCACTGAGAGAAAGAAATCTATTAGGAGGGAGATACACGAAGAAAGAGGAATGGAGGGGTGAGAGGAATGGAGAGGGAGATCACAGGTCCCTCTTGATTCATCCTGATTACAAGGTTAGGTTAAGGTTAAGTGACATGGGCAAGTCCTTCCTCTCCTCTTTCTCTTTCTCCCTCTCTTTGTCTCCCCCTCTCCTCATTTAAAGGTGAGCAGGGACTCTTATTGGTTATGCGGCCCTGCCTGAAGTTATGTGTGGCTATTGTCAAGAGCGAGGACCTTTTTATTTTTTACACACAGCTGCTTACTGCTAAATAGTGCCTTGTCCAGAAGGGGACAATCTGGGCCTCTAATTGCTGTCACTGAAGCCTAGATTCATTATGTGACTTTCCCATTAAAATGTGAGCATTAATTTGTATAATGAAATATCACCCTCTGCAGTGTGTTCATTAGCTGTGGCCCCACACTGTAGCTCCACAGCCGCACAATGTTAGCTACCTAGAAAACTGTGGTTAATTTTGCTAATGGATATTTTCCCACTCACTGTTCAAGAGGAAATTAATACTGTAACATTAGCTCTTTAACTTTTGGAGAAATTTAAATTCACTTCATTCCTTTCAAGCTGGTGTTAGCCACTCATTAATCTCAGCGTTGTGTTGCACAATGCTGCCTCGACCGAAACTCTATTGTGTCACTCACATTGCATTAGGATGAAGGGGAGCTTGGCTGTCATCTGTGAATTTCTGTGCACTGTCACCAGAGCCCAGAGAGGATCTTTAGCCACTGTAAAAGTCATCTTGTAGATGTAATCAGGATGTCACAGTGGAGATGGTATGATTAGGTTATAGGAATGATTTAAAGGCCACATGTTGAGGATGCATCAAGCTGTTTTTCTCTACATGTGCAGAAGACTATGTGAAAGCTGTGTTTAGATAGGCCCACGTCCAGAGATACATTCCATTCCACAAAACAACATCCTTAGCAACTTTTCTCACTTTTGCTTGTGGATGCAGAGGGCTCAAGATTAAGACTTTTATTTTATTGTATGCCTGAGATATGAATGGATAAGTGTGGATGAAATGTGGATTGAAATTAGATGGGCTCATCCGTCTGTGTGTGTTTTGCCAAATGATTTAACGCCAGGCCTGGGTTGAGGTCTCTGCTTCCTCCATGATAAAATATGGCCCTCATGGGTATCCTTACTGTACTACTCAAAGCAGACATAACTCACCCTTCTCACCACCCGACAACAGATGCCTCCCAAAAACCACCACCACCCCTGGCTGTGACCTGGATGCACTATTTAACAAGGGGATCCTGATTATGTAAATATAGACCAGAATGCTACAGTACAAAGCTTTTCCTCTTGTTCCTTTCCAGATTTGAGGTACAGTCTGTGCATTGTATTTTTAGGAAAGCAAATGGACTCACACTGATGAAATGAAACAAAAAGATCTGGAGGGTTGGACTCAGCTTTTCAAGAACATCTTGAGGAATTGAGGAGTAGAAATATTCGACAGACAGAAAGTAAAATGACTAAAAAGTATGATTTTTTTTCTGTATTTTGTTCACATGATTGTGACACTAACAAAAATCTATTCTATTTTCAGGAAAGCAAAGTCTTTGTGTCAAATGTGACATTATACTCACTATGATATATACTAAAAAACAAAAACCCTACAGACACCTCTGGTAGAAATGTTATTTTGTGAACAAGGACTAAAGCCTTTAGCTGTCAGTTACAGGTATCCCAACCCGTTCTCATTCCCAGAGCATCAGACTCTTCGTCACACCCTTGTGCAGATGCATGAGGTTCTCTTCAGTGTCCGTATGACACAGCAGGCTTCCAGGTGAGGATTGTTGTACAATATTGGTACATTGTGAATGCTTTGACTGCACAAATGCTGCTCACTCACTTCCTCCCTGCAAACGTCCAGTTATGGCTCCTCTAACAAAGTGAACAGCCTGCACTTGATCAATATACATTCTCTTAACAATTACTAAAATTTTTGTTTCATTGCTTAAGTCAATTTCTAAAGTCTCTGCTTGGGGAAGTGTTGGTAAAATGAGACCTGTTCCAGCCTCCAAATAAATGTGATGGTGTTCTGCTTTTCTCTCTCTTCATGTAGCAGGGTGGAAAGTTGGGGTGTGGGAGGGTGGTGCGCTGGTATGCTGCCTAACCCTAACCATGCCTCAGCCATATTTATTTTCCATATCCACAATCTTTCCTAACCTTAACCGTAGATTGGAAGTTTTCCAAATATCACAATTTACTCTTTCCAGTTTAGGAACACTAAGTCCCTTTGAGACCAACCTAGAGGTGGAAAATCACCGTACAAACTTACACTTACACCAGGCCCACCAGCTAGAACCAGGCGTCCTTGTTGTAAGGTGACCTCTGTGTGGTCTAATTGTGACTTTAACCTGGATAGTCAGTGGGGCGTTTGTACCTTGCAGAGGGTTAGAACCCTGGCTACTGTCCACAGTCCACATCATTACTCTGACTGCAGCCGTAACCTCTCACTAACAACCAGCGGACAGATTGTCACAGAAGTGCCTGAGCCCCGGTTGGTGAGATGTATGGGCAGAGCTCAGAGGGTTAGGATGCTTGACTGAAAAATAAAGCTAAATCTATTAGACACATCCTCTCACGCATATCCCTAAACTGTGGACAGGCTGGCTTTGTTTTGGCTTGAAAGTTATTGAGAGTTAGCGAGTGTGAAATTGCCCTCTGAGTGATGTCATCAGAGGACACTGAACCCTTGTTGTGTTAATTAGAGCTCAATGAAATGATGTGTATGAAGAAACAGAATAACAACGGCCTTAAGCTTCAATGAGGGACATTGTCAGGAAAGGCATATTCCTACATGTAAATAGTTCATTTATTTGTCTTTATGTCGACTTGAATAAAATGCAGAGCAGTCAGACATCTGATTAAGACTGCACAGAAAATATCTGTGGACTGCACAGGATAATGATCGAGGTGAGAATTGCAGTATGTGTTACTGATGAACTGGGATCACTGGGTTCTTATGGTACTGCTTATTTTCAGGACATTGTGATACTGTGATTTTGGAAACTGTGGCCATCTGTGCACTTACGATGGAGGTAGTTTGTACTGTAAGTAGGTCTTTTTTCTTCTTTCCTTTCTTGAAATTTCTCTTAACATAATACATTTCAGTGTGGACAGAGGACAGACACAACAAATGCAGTCTAAGTACAAAACTAATATGCAATCAATTAATTTGCATCGTATCCATCATATCAGATGCAGATAGACTCCAATACCTGATTAGGCCAATATTCATAAACCAATATGTCAGGCTAACCCCAGAAGGAATGTCAGTACAAGTAGTGAAGTAAATTTTGCATGAAGCATAATAAATGTTTAATTGCCTGAGAAATGCAATCTATGAATTGCAGAAGTGATATCCGTGGATGTACTGACCTGTGTGTATCCGCAGATGGACTTTGAGATGATGGGAGGTGCGGAAGGATTTGCCACAGTAGGGGCAATCCTTGGAGGACGAGGCCAGACTCCGCTCACGATGCTGGGACAGAGACGGCTGAATGCTCCCTGCTGCCTTCCCCAAGTCCTCCCCAACATCTGGAGCACACACAGAGACAGCACAAGGAGGGAGAGACAAATGGAAGGTGTGTTGAGTGCCACTTCAAACCAGCCCTCCACACATTACAACACAACACATTTTTTTTCCCCTTCTCCTCTGTCTGTCTCTCATTGTCCCACGTTTCCCTTGCTCAAATGTGCGAACGCCACACAAAGTCAAACGCATCAAACGGGTTCACGGGCCGCGCTATTTTCCTCCCTGACAGAACGCTGACAGTTCATAAGCTTTTCAGTTTCTTTAGAAACACCATAGTCCTGAGATACACCCCCCCCAACTCAAACACACACACCCTCAACACCACCACCGCCTCTCCTTTCTCCTCGTGTTTTTCTTTTTTATCCTTTCTATCATCATCATTCCTATTAAGCATATGCTGGATTGCAGTGAAAATTAACAATGCAAAATAAGACAGACAGGAGAAAAAAGACAGAGATACATTTGGCTATGTCAGCATCGCAGGATCTCCTCGCATCTCTTCCTGCGACCTGATTTTGACAGGTAGCTGTCAGAGATATGATAGGGTGATAACGGTTTTGACCCCGCCCTCTGCCGCTTCCTCCGCACGCCAAAAAACGATGATGCACAGTTTAGTGCAACAGCAGTCTGTTATCAACACAATCACCTCCTGAATATGAATCTAAAATGACTGACGACAACCTGGGAATGTGTTGACAGCAGCATAATCTGAGGTGAAGGTGTCATCATCAGATTGTACACAGTGGCCTTGTTGTAAGGATGGTTAAAAGCCTGTGATGTGCTGACAGTCATGAGTGCAGAATTTAAAGGCCTGAGCAACACAGTTAAGTTCAAAACACAGGGAAAAAAACTTGAAAGAAACAAAAAGGAATACACAACAGATGCTTGATATGTCTTGTATCTTGTAGCTGTTAAATTAAAAATATCTGTACCAGTTCCAATAGCATTTGATGGACGTCACTGTGCAGGAGGTTCAACATCAACCCACACAATGCACAACTGTTTGTTTTTTTGCTTCTTTTTTCACGCAGGCTGCTGTATCTATATCAACATTTTTTCATCTGAGCGCACTGGTAGGCAGCGGAACTCACCAGCGTGAGAAGTCACGAACTTTGAAGTTGTAAGCAACACTGACACTGATCTCTTTTTTGCTGAGGTGAAAGAAAAGAAGTGCACTGACAGATGCACAGAGGAAATATAGCCATGACTGATTTTGTCTGTGGTAGTCATGGCTTTGTTTCATCATAGACACGCACAGATTCTGTGACCTCCACGGAGAAAAAAAAAAAAAAATTTAGCATGTCACTATGCATGTGACCCAAAGAAGCACGGATAGAGTTAAAAATGTTATTTATTTTCTAATCTGGCACATGATTTGGTATGTGCAGGGGTGGGGGGCAGAAAGAAAGAAAGAAAAAGAATCAAAATCGAGCAACCCACTTAGGCAACCATGCCGCACAATAAGGAACATTTTTTAACAGTAGCCTAATCTTTTCTTTTCTGTCGCCCCCCTCCCGCCTGATTCCACCCCTCCTCTGTCAGGGAGTCAAATAAGGTTTACAGAATGGAAAGACCCAAGTCAGCAAGTCCTCTTCCACACTGACACTAAACACACAACTCCATTCAGCGACACTGCTATCAGGCTGAAGGCTATTTATCACAACTGAAACTGAAAGGCAACCTAAATGTAAGTCTGTGACAATACTCAGATACTAAATACCAGCTGCCTCTGCTTGGGCTTGGCAACTGTGTGGTTTAATGCTGCGTTCTAGTGAGGAGAAAGAAGCCAGGAGACAGTTAGGTTTTAAAAGCAGATGTTAAACTGTGGATCTTGAATTAAAATTATCTTGCTTTTCACATAATTTTACACAAGACGTGATGTTAGACAGAGAAGAAGGAAGAGATGACTGAGAAAAAAGAAAAATCTTATACAGAGGGGCATTTAACAGGGCCGTCCATTACTTCCATGTGTATAATGATAGGGACTAGAGACGGGCCAATCAAAAATGAAATTTAAATGGCAACTAATAAAATTTGTAGAGTTGTTCAAATGGAACATTGAAATGGCATTTCATGTCCTTAAATCCACTTCAAAACTGCAGCATTTTCAAGGAAATTTTGTATATCACGATGACTATTGTAGCCTGGATGATAGAACACATTGCATAGCTTGATGCAAATTAGACTAAACACAAATTGTATGTAAAATATCACAGGTGAAAATATAATTTCCTGCATAATTTCAGTACTGCGTGAACACATCAGCTGCGCCCCCACCCTATTCTTTTGCATTTTCATTTGAATGCATTTAAAAGATGGCCTGTAGACAGAAAATAAATAAATAAAAGCGAGTACAATTCCCCCAGTGCTTGGTCCAGGACTGCACCATACTGTAGCCATAGTTGCCTCCTCATAAACAT
>NC_092056.1:29750448-29872948 GCF_039877785.1 Chaetodon trifascialis
ACTCCATTTACCTGGTTCTTTTTTAACAATTCCTGTGTAGCTTTTGCAGTATGCTTTGGATCATTGTCTTGCTGAAAAATAAATCTTCTCCCAAGCCATAGTTCCTTGCAGAATGAAGAAGATTGTCCCCCAGGATTTCGGTGTATTTTGCAGCATTCATTCTGCCCTCTATCTTTACAAGCCTTCCAGGTCCGGCTGCTGAGAAACATCCCCACAGCATGATGCTGCCACCACCATGCTTCACAGTGGGGGTGGTGTGTTTTTGGTGATGTGCAGTGTTTGGTTTCCGCCAAACATAACGTCTTGTCTGATGGCCAAAAAGCTCAATTTTGGTCTCATCAGACCAAAGAGTCTTCTTCCACTTGACCATGGAGTCTTCCACATACTTTTTGGCAAACTGTAGTCGAGATCTAATATGACTTCTCTTCAACAGTGGCTTTCTCATTGCCACTCTCCCATAAAGCTTTGACCGGTGAAGAACCCGGGCAGCAGTTGCTATATGCACAGTCTCTCCCATCTCAGCAGCTGAAGCTTGTAACTCCCTCAGAGTAGTCTTAGGGGTCTTGGTGGCTTCTCTCACTAGTCTCCTACTTGCACAGTCACTCAGTTTATGAGGGCGGCCTGATCTAGGCAGATTCACACAAGTGCCATATTCCTTCCATTTCTTGATGATTGATTTCACTGAACTCCGGGGGATGTTCAATGCCTGTCTGTCTTCATGGTGTAGTGGTAGCCAGGAATACTGATCAACCAGTCTCTGGACCCATATCACTAATTGTGAGACTATTGACAACAATTTGATGGACCTCTATTGAATTAGACCATTAAATTAAAAAGGGGGTGAATAATTATGCAAACAATCATATTTCTTTATATACTTTTATTTCATTGACATTACTTTGTTGAAGTCTGTTTTCACTTTGACATTAAAGAGTTTTTTCCAATAAATTTTTGTGTTAAAAAAGCCAAATTGTTTTGACCATGATTGATTTATGAATGCAGTAAAAGGGGAAAACATCCAAGGGGGTGAATACTTATGATAGGCACTGTATCTAAAATCCATTCTTATATAATTTATCCCAGTAAAGGATATTTGCCTGCTTATATTTTGTTTGATTCGGTAAAATAGGCTGGCTTGACAAAGCTTAGCTCTGATAGCTGATATAATCTATCATTAGGTATAATAACTGACAATAGCTAAGTTTAACACCTGTTCTGCTGTCAGATCAGAATAACATCAGTTAAAAGTTAACTTTAACCCAGATTCTATGGAAAAAACAACATCACAGTGAAACAGACCTAATGTGCCTGTGGTTTTGGAGTTTCAGGAGAACTCACAGAAGCTATTGCTGTATGCTAGGTGTGTGTTCAGGCTTCAGAGTGGACCTTGGGTCCAGAGGAATGATGTTTTCTCATTAGTATGCAGATTATCTATAATCACACTCTCTTTATCCCATGCCAAAGCCCTCCTCTCCGCAGCAAAACCCTGACAGACAGCTGAAACTGACAACCAGTGTAAAAAAGTATAAAAAATTGAAAAACAAAAATTGAAAAGAGACAGTGACAGTGTTTCCTTTTTCAAAGCCAAATTTTATTTTCAATGCAAAAATTTCACTGTTCTCACCCCATAGTTCTCAAGTGCACTGGTATGTACTGTATGTATAGCACCCCTGGTTAGGATGCTCTGAGAATGATGTCATGTGCCCCTTCAGCTGCTGACTGCTTCTGAATGTGGAGAGGTTTATGGTCAGGACAGGATGGAAATCTTTAGGGTGAACCTGTGGAAGTGGGCCACACACAAAGACAGACGAAGACGGAGCAATAGAAGCAAGACATTATCTCTTGTTGGATTGCCATTACTCCTCCTTGAACTACCACCTTATCGTGGTGGAGGAGTTTGAGTACCCGAATGATCCTAGAGGCTATGTTGTCCGGGGCTTAATGCCCCTGGTAGGGTCTCCCAAGGCAAACAGGTTCCTGGTGACGGGTCAGACTAAGAGCAGTTCAAAAAGCCCCTATGAAAGACATCAAATCAAGTAAGCGTACGTCGCCCGGATTGGCGTCACCGGGGCCCCGCCCTGGAGCCAGGTCTGGGGTTGGGGCTCGCAGACGAGCGCCTGGTGGCCGGGTCTTTGCCCACAGGACCCGGCCGGGCACAGCCCGAAGGAGCGACGTGGGCCCGCCTTCCCGTAGGCCCACCACCCGCAGGAAGGATCAGAAGGGGCCGGTGCTATGTGGAATGGGTAGCAGTCGTGGGCGGGGGCCCCGACGACCCAAACCCTGGACAACGACTCTGGCTATGGGGACATGGAATGTCACCTCACTGTGGGGGAAAGAGCCTGAGCTAGTGCGGGAGGTTGAGCGGTACCGGCTAGAGATAGTCGGGCTCACCTCCACGCACAGTCTGGGCTCTGGAACCCAACTCCTTGAGAGAGGCTGGACTCTCTTCTACTCTGGAGTTGCCCGCAGTGAGAGGCGGCGAGCTGGTGTGGGCTTGCTTATAGCCCCCCAGCTCAGCCGCCATGTGTTGGAGTTCTCCCCGCTGAGCGAGAGGGCCGCTTCCCTGCGCCTTCGGGTTGGGGATAGGTCTCTCACTATTGTTTCAGCCTATGGGCCGAACAGTAGCGTAGAGTACCCGGCCTTCTTGGAGTCCCTGGGAGGGGTACTGGAAAGTGCTCCAACCGGGGACTCCATTGTTCTGCTGGGAGACTTCAATGCTAACGTAGGCAGCGACAGTGACACCTGGAGGGGTGTGACTGGGAGGCCTCCCCGCTCTGAACCCGAGTGGTGTTCTGTTATTGGATTTCTGTGCTAGTCACAGTTTGTCCATAACGAACACCATGTTCAAGCATAAGGGTGTCCATCAGTGCACGTGGCACCAGGACACCCTAGGCCGGAGGTCAATGATCGACTTTGTAGTCGTATCATCTGACCTTCGGCGGTATGTCTTGGACACTCAGGTAAAGAGAGGGGCTGAGCTGTCAACTGATCACCACCTGGTGGTGAGTTGGATTCGCTGGCAGGGGAAGAAGCAGGACAGACTTGGCAGACCCAAACGTACTGTGAGGGTCTGTTGGGAACGTCTGGCGGAACCCGCTGTCAGGGAAGTTTTCAACTCCCACCTCCGGGAGAGCTTCAACCAGATCCCGAGGGAGGTTGGAGACATTGAGTCCGAATGGACCATGTTCTCCACTTCCATTGTTGATGCAGCCGTCCGTAGCTGTGGCCGTAAAGTCGGCGGTGCCTGTCGTGGCGGCAACCCCCGAACCCGGTGGTGGACACCGGAAGTAAGGGATGCCGTCAAGCTGAAGAAGGAGTCCTATCGGGCCTGGTTGGCTCATAGGACTCCTGAGGCAGCTGATGGGTACCGGCAGGCCAAGTGTGCGGCAGCTTGGGCGGTTGTAGAAGCAAAAACTCGGGTCTGGGAGGAGTTCGGGGAGGCCATGGAGGAGGACTACCGGTCGGCCTCAAGGAAATTCTGGCAAACCGTTCGGTGCCTCAGGAGGGGGAAGTAGCTTTCTGTCAACACTGTTTACAGTGGAGGTGGGGAGCTGTTGACCTCGACTGGGGATATTGTCGGGCAGTGGAAGGAATACTTCGAGGATCTCCTCAATCCCTCTGTCATGTCTTCCGTAGAGGAAGCAGAGACTGGGGACTTGGAGGTCGATTCATTCATCACCGGGGCTGAAGTCACTGAGGCAGTTCGCAAGCTCCCCGGTGGCAAAGCGCCGGGGGTGGATGAGATCCGCCCTAAATACCTCAAGTCTCTGGATGTTGTAGGACTGTCTTGGTTGACACGCCTCTGCAGCATCGCATGGCAGACGGGGACAGTGCCTCTGGACTGGCAGACTGGGGTGGTGGTCCCTCTTTTTAAAAAGGGGGACCGGAGGGTGTGTTCCAACTATCGGGGGATCACACTCCTCAGCCTCCCTGGTAAAGTCTATTCCAGGGTACTGGAGAGGAGAATCCGGCCGATAGTCGAACCCCGGATTCAAGAGGAACAATGCGGTTTTCGTCCTGGCCGTGGAACACTGGACCAGCTCTATACCCTCCACAGGGTGCTTGAGGGTTCATGGGAGTTTGCCCAACCAGTCAACATGTGCTTTGTGGACTTGGAGAAGGCATTCGACCATGTCCCTCGCGTCATTCTGTGGGAGGTGCTCCAGGAGTATGGGGTTGGAGGCCCTCTGTTGAGGGCTGTACAGTCCCTGTACAACCGGAGCAGGAGCTTGGTCCGCATTGCCGGCAGTAAGTCGGACCTGTTCCCGGTGCATGTTGGACTCCGGCAGGGCTGCCCTTTGTCACCGGTTCTGTTCATCATCAGGATTTCTAGGCGCAGCCAGGGGCCAGAGGGGGTTCGGTTCGGGGGCCAGCAGATTTCGTCTCTGCTTTTCGCGGATGATGTTGTCTTGTTGGCTCCCTCGAGCCAGGACCTTCAGCATGCGCTGGGGTGGTTCGCAGCTGAGTGTGAAGCAGCTGGGATGAGAGTCAGCATCTCCAAGTCCGAGGCCATGGTTCTCGACCGGAAAAAGGTGGCTTGCTCCCTTCAGGTTGGGGGAGAGTTCCTGCCTCAAGTGGAGGAGTTTAAGTATCTTGGGATCCTGTTCTCGAGTGAGGGAAGGATGGAACGTGAGATTGACAGGCGGATCGGTGCAGCGGCTGCAGTAATGCGGTCGCTGTATCGGTCTGTCGTGGTAAAGAAGGAGCTGAACTGAAAGACGAAGCTCTCGATTTACCGGTCAATCTACGTTCCTACCCTCACCTATGGTCATGAACTTTGGGTCATGACCGAAAGAACGAGGTCCCGGATACAAGCGGCTGAGATGAGTTTCCTCCGCAGGGTGGCGGGGCGCTCCCTTAGAGATAGGGTGAGGAGCTCTGTCACCCGGGAGGAGTTCAGAGTAGAGTCGCTGCTCCTCCGCATCGAGAGGAGTCAGCTGAGGTGGCTCGGGCATCTCTATCGGATGCCCCCTGGACGCCTCCCTAGGGAGGTGTTCCAGGCATGTCCCACCGGGAGGAGGCCCCGGGGAAGACCCAGGACACGCTGGGGTGACTATGTCACTCGGCTGGCCTGGGAACGCCTCGGGATCCCCCCGGAAGAGCTGGAGGAAATGTCTGGGGAGAGGGAAGCCTGGGCGTCCCTGCTCAGACTGCTCCCCCCGCAACCCGGCCCCGGATAAGCGGAAGACAATAGATGGATGGATGGATGGATGGATGGATGGATGGATGGATGGATGGATGGATGGATGGATGGATTGCCATTAAATTGTACTTAGCAAGCCTTCAGAGGCTGCGATGAAAGCAGTAGAAACTTCCTGGAGCTGGTGGAACTGCTCGGCCAACATGACAGTGTCCTCAAGTTTCATCTTGATGTCATCAAGGAAAAGTGAGCCTCACACAAAACGCCAGGTGTGTCTCCTTTCTAACAGAACTCACAATGATTGGAGAAAAGCTTTGGCTTTGAAACAGTGTACAGTGAACAACAGGGGAGAAGCTTGAAAACTTAGTGATGAATGTGTGGAGAGAAAATCATCTAAAGGTAGAAAACCTCCATGGCTAGTGTTAGGATGTGGAAGCTAATATGAGTGGCCTTTGCAGAGGTCGGGGATCCACAACCCAAAGGCAAAATAATAAAAGCACTATATGCCCATTGCCAGGCACTTTGCTAGAATCTTGTAGAAAGTGGAAAGTCAAGTATGCACTTGTGAGTTTTTCATTGCCAACACACCATGCACTATTTGTGAAAACACAGTAAGTATGGGGACTGCAGATAAAGGGTTCTAAAAACTAAAAGGTCCTCCCTGCTGTTGTATATTTTCTTGAGGGTCTGACCTAGAGTGATCTGGTTGCAGCAGTAGCAAAGATGGAAACTGCAGTTGCCTCAAATATCCCGCAGGAAAATCTGGACTTGGACACTGCTTACACCATTGTTGATGGTGTCCCGAGAAGGAAGACACAACCAAGGACAGAGGAAAAATTCAAAGGGATATTTGAAAATGCCACCACTCAAGCTGGGACAGCAGACGCTGAGGTGCCTGAAAGGACTGCACAACATCTGCAACAGAGGACCATCAGCTGTAGTCACTAGAGAAGTATTATAGAGGAAGGCTGTACTTCATCTCTCTAGTTACACTAAAGGCCTTTACATGCTGGGGATGTGATGAATAAATGACACAAAAATGCAAAAAAAAAAAAAACTTGCTGGTGAATATTGAACCATTCATACCAGCAGCGGCATTACGTTTGTTCAATAAAAGGTTTGGATAGATTTGTGCAGTAGCAACAACATGGCAGGCTGTACACTTTAGAAACCAAGGCTCAAAATGACCACAGACAAAACTCACTGTGAAGTGGAGAATGGTGATAAACGGAGGGCAGGCAGGGCATCATGACTCCAGTCTGCTGGCTGCTCCGACACTCCCTGTCCTGGCAACGACTGTCAGTGAAGTCAGCTAAACCTTTTTTGATCCAGAGACGCTCCATGGTGCAATGGGATTTTACAGCTGAACTATGAGCAAGATGCACAATTTCACTTTCTCATGTAGGCTGATGGACTTAAGTGTGGGGTCAGGGCGATGTGAAATACAATCAACAGCTCCACCATTGTCATTAGGAGTTGTGACATGACATCCAGTCCACACCGCGTGATTGGTTGATGACTTTATTTAGGGTGCTAAAGCTCAGAGTAAAAAATTATGTTAATTTCTTGCTGCATAATATTCACATTCGGTGTGAAAGTACTCTGGCAAAAAACAACTGTTCAAAAAAAAATAGAATGATGTGCAAATTAATTGCATTTAAAAAATGCAAGAACTGCAAACATGATGACAAGGAAAAGGGAAACAGGAAAAAATCACACGACACATGACAATACAATGGGTGTAGGGGATGCCCTTTGAGGCACTGCCCCTCCAAATGTCTGTGCATGTCTCTGATGTGTACTGTTGGATATTATAAGACAGGCAGCAGGATTCAGCATCTAATAACGTTAAATGATGAAGCTGATGTGAAAATGTATTATTGGATTCACTATGAGAAGGGGGAGTGAGAGTCCCTTGCACTCTTGGTGGCCATTAAGGCTTCAACGGCAAAATAAGTTTTAAAATCCATCAGTGATGCGCCTGTAAGAGAACAGAAAACCCTCCTCTTCCTCTTCCTTGCAATGAAACTGTAATGTTGTTTACTCTTAGCATTAACGTGATAGTTACTGAAGCAAAACTACCACTACTGTGTAACTTGGTCCGGTTAAATGTCCACTTCAACGATAGGTTGGCTGAACAGTGACACTTGCACATGAGCATTGTGACTCTTTCCATAAATATCTGAATGAAACTGTAAGGAACATTTTAAGTCAGTCATCTATGTCTGAATGTCAAAATGCCATCACTTTAACAGACAGATGAAGCAAGCAATGCTATGTATTTTATGCCTGAAAAGGGCTTTCTAATTGTCTCTGAATGAACACAGATGGAACCCTCTAACTTTACACTATCCTGTTACTACATGCTGAACTTCAGTGGCTGCAGTGGCTGGTAAACGGCCCCTTTTACGGGGCTAATATTCACAGGTTTATTCCGTGTTGGCTGGCTGAGTGTACATTATGCAAATTTTTCAGGCATGGTATGCACAAGGATCGGCCCCTGTTAACAGGGCTCTGCCTGTGTTCATGGAAAGAGAATTATAACTCATAATCATTGTGTCCTCTACTTATTTCCCTGCGTTTAGCAGTACTGTTGTAATTAGTAATTGCACTTGACACTTTCAAGGGAATCAAAGTATATATTTAAGAGAGATGGAGAGTCGAATGGAAGTTCCTCAGGCACTGTTAAGGAAATAACATAATCCTTTATTTAATCAGGCATAGTCCTTTACACAAAAAATACATGAGGATTTATCCTTCAAGGAGTACAAGCAGGGTGATTAAATGACAGCAAAATATTGAAATAAAAAGGTGACATTGAAGATCTTGAAATACTGTTGTTCTCAAATCCTACTTCAAATCTATTAGATAAGAATTCAAATGTTGTTCACGAGTATTTTCATGCCTTTGTTCCTGGTGGTAATTAATTTACCGAAGGATCAAAGCAGAATACAAACTACTCTCTGTGATCTTAAACAAGCATGTTTTTAATAAAAGCCTTCTCAAAACTAAAAGTCAATGATTTCTTTACTGTGAACAGGCAGGCCACAAGAGACTACCATACAAAGTCACTGTTTGTGTGTGTGTGTGGTGTGTGGTGTGTGTGTGTGTGTGGGGGGGGGGGGGGGGGGGGGTATGTTGGTTGCCTTGGAAACACTTCAGTCCAGATAATTATTACTGTAACTGTCTCTGCACACCCCACCTATAATAGAAATGGATCATAAATTATAATCACTGAGTGGCAGCCTTCTGTTTGGGCTGCCTGCTCGCTGCTGCCACCCACTGTGCGGCAGAGAAACTGCAGGACACACCATGAAGCTGTGTGGAGCTGCTGTTCACTCGGGTTGTATGTCTTCACATCTGTCTCATTTTACTGCCCTCTTGTTTGAACTGACAAAGGAAAAAAAAACTTATGTCAACTTTGTTCTTTTCCCTATTTTTAGAAAATCATTTTCACTGTGAATGTCAAATCCAGATGACAATAACAATCATTTAAAAACATTAATGGCAGAATGGAAATATGGCATCATGCTGAATCTGTTTAAATATTTACAAAGGCCTATTCCCATGGCCCATTCCTAAGTAATCAAAAAACAATTAAATATTCCTCCCGGTTGAAAGTCGCTTTTTTGTTTGTTTGTTTTTAAAACAAAATAATTCAGCGCCTTATAAAGAAGTAGTCTGGGGTTGAGTAGAAATTGCAAAGTGAGCGCCCTACTTTTTCTCTCCCCCTTTGTGAGAACTGGGAAGGAACAACCAAAAAATGAAAAACAAGGGGGAAAATTAATAAACAAACAGAAAAATAGATTAAAGTAGCATTAAGAATATAAACTAGCAGCCAAGGGAAATAAGATAATTGCCTGGCTGTGTATTTATCATGTCCTTTGTTTAGCAATCATTTTCCACAAAAATTATGAGCTTCTGACCTTCAGTTTGATAGCCATAGCATGTGGGTTTGTGTGGCAGAAGACTTTTATTAGCAGGAGACGATGGCGTTCTCTTTTGCTCTCCCCCTTTGCATTTGAAACTATTCATATGTTCAGAAACAGAAATGTGCCTTTACATTAGCTGCTAAACAGCTGATTTAAAATCAGCTTTTTCCTATGAAGTGTTTTCTGATAGGATGCAGGTCTGCAACAGAGGTCTTCACCATACCGCCAATTACTGGCAAGACGCAACCGCCTTAAATCAGCTTCCATTTATAAACATAACTTCAACCTCAGCGGTCAGATTACTGTAAAACAGCAGGTTTAAAAGCCAAACCTCAACAGAAATTCAGGTTTCATATCTGGTGTCAACTCTGCTCACGTCTTCTGTTTTAAAATGAGATGCCACAGCATTTTACTTCCTGCAGCCACACATGGATGAGCAACAAAGTTTCAGGCTGTTCAAATGACCTCAGCATTATGATTGTAACTCTGCAGAAAGCTTGGCAATAAAACCTTTTAATCATCAATTGTTGTTTCTGCTGAAATCCCAGTCCATTTCTTTTCAAAGGACAGATGGTGTCACACACACACACACACACACACACACACACACACACAAACACGCAGACACACACACACACACACACACACACACACACACACTGACACGATCATACACACCGAATCTCTTTCAAAATAAAGAAAAAGGAAACATCTTCTATCCAGTTACTGAACAACTTTAAATTACACCATCTCACAACTTCATTTCAAAAGAGAAGATGTGGCTGTTTCAGGAAGGAGGACCTTTGAAAAGTTGATGGCACCTCATGTTAGCAGTTTACGGCCAGGGGTTTTGCTCACTGCACAACGCAAATCACAGATGGGTTTCCTCATTAGACGCTATTGACAGGCCACATAAAACAGAGTCTGTCGTTCCTCCAAAAGGCTCGGCAGCCACCATCCAGCGGGCCCTTTTGGTCTCCCGCCTTCCACTCCCTCTCCTCCTCATCCTCTCGTCTCTCTTCTTTTCTCCACCATGCATATTTCAGATCAGGCATGGATGTCAGGCGGTGCGTGGGAATTATTAATCTCAGGTTCTGTACTTGTGGGGAGCTGTTTAAGGATTCATACTAACAAAGGGCAGTGGAGTCACGCAACAGGGCTGACAAGGCCTGTCTTTCTATCTCCATACATCCACCTGTCTACTGCCTCTCCTCCAGTAGCAGCTGCACACACACACTCACACACGTTTTTGTCTGTTTCTCTCTCACTCCTTGCCTCCGTCTCTCTCTCCAGCTGACCTTTGGAGCCGCTTAGGTTCACAAAACACCTCCAAACAGCTCCTCTCTAATGGCCTTCTACTCAAACAATCGGTAGAACGACCTGACGAAGATGATTGATCTCTGACAAGCGGCTCGATGCATTCCTATGAGTCATTAGATCAGCCTGGATGAGGAGAGAGAGAGAAACAGAGAGACAGAAAGAGAGAGAGAGACCTATCGGAGAATTGGTACAGCTGTGTGTACAACCAGACTAGGCATTTATCTAATGTCAAGACGTGCAGACAACCTTTAGTCTGAGTTTGATGCTGGAGGAGCTTTAGAATGACAACAGCATTCACATCCACACTGGCATGCACAGGCTCAGGCCTATGCACACACATACACACTTATTTCTCACAGATTTAAAGGCACTCATATATGTGCACAAATGAAATGAATCTGTTAAAAGAGAAAAGACATAGCATTCACACACACACACACACACACACACACACACATATGCACATGAGCAGTCGGCACTAAAAGAGTATCAGTAGAGCAGCTCAGCGCTGTGGAAAAGAGAAATGTCTTCTTTAAAGATCCTCTTGTTGTGTTGTCGCACTGGGAGATAAGGACGGATTAGGCTGAGAGACGCTCTGAGCTGAGACACGCAAACATGCTGTTGAACATGGAAGGGAAGCACCAGAAACTCTCTCCTCAACCCATCAACACACACACGCACACACACACACACACACACACACACACACAGAGTGCTGTACAGTACAGATGCTCACTTTCAGATGGGTGAGCACCAAAAGGTTTGCAAATTGAAGACTGAAATGAAGACCCGAATAATTCTGTGGATGGAAATACAGGACTGTGTATTTGGAATTTTATTTTGAGGCTTCATCCGCTTACACACAATCAGCTAAAGAGTGTGTAACGGACAAGGACGTGTCAGGCTTTAGGTATGAATTTTCTAAGAGTTGGAGCAACATAAAGCTCTGCAGTGAAGTATGCTTTGAAATTTTAAATTGTCCTAATCAAGGTGAAAATATCCTAAACTATCCTTTGCAAGATTCAATAAAACTTGGACAAAAAAGGTCAATAGTCGATGGACGGTAAAGGTCAATAGACTTTAATAGAATTCATTTGAAATAGCTGCACAGCCCTCTTCTCCATGCATATTTGTCTTAAAAGGATAAGTCTGAACAAAGATTTCATTTCATTAATGTTTCTAGGTATCTTCTGATTCACTGCCTTTAATGGCAGGGGAGCTGAACAGTTTACTGCAACAGGAGCATGGATGCAGCCTCAGAAAAATAATCTGTAAGCCCCTCACACTTTTTATGCTTTCTTTCTGTGTTTCTTACAGGGATCTTATGAAAATCTGTTTACAATTTAATGCTTTACAGTCACTGGCACTGATACAGTGGAGGACTCTGACCAGTCAACACACACAAGGAGTTTGTACCTAAAAGAGGGCCTGAGTCTGTCACACAAAGGGTCTCAATAAGAGAAAAATAATGAAATAGGCCTTTGCATGTGGTTGTTTTATATAAATTATTCATTGAATTTACAGAACATCTGTGCTATCATTATCTGGATATGAAATGACCTACATCAGGATATGAGGTTTCGCACAGCGCTATTAGCAATGTTAGCATGTTAAAGTAAATGTTTAAAAAGTAACTAAGAGTTAATTATCACAGTAACACATTACCTTTTGGTGGAAGTAATCAGTAAAGGAATTTACTTACTTTTTAATGAGGTAACTGTGACTGTAGCTGATTAACATTTTTTTAGCAACGAACACAACACTGCTCCTGAATTTGACGTGCATCCAAGTTAACAGGCAGGTTTTATTTAGTGCTCATCAGTTTCCTCACAGAATGCACTTTAACCACTGATGGCTGACAGGATCTACTGCTGCCTGCATTTGTAATTTTAACCAGTGAACGTATCAGTCAGCGCTGACTCAAAGAGACAAGCTGCGATGGTTTTCTACACTGCTCTTTGCTAATGATAATTGGTATCAGAGCTTGGCAAATCTGTGCATTTTGCTAAAACAGAACAAAACAGTATGACCAAATAATTTTTTCATATTCACACAAATGTTCACTCATGCAGCAAACGTTTACAGTGTAGAGGCAGGCTGTCATAAATGAGAGCAGCGCTGCAACACCAGCTAGCTGAGGTTTACAAAACAAAATAAGGAAAGATCAAGTTTTAATCAGGTTTACTTTAGAGCATACACATTCATTAACAGATTGGCCCAGAATGGTGCAATATCATCGCCCATGTCTGCCGATAAGGCTGGACCTCAGTGTCCTCGAGAAGTAGCTATGGCCCAGGCTGATACACGACAATGCAATATATACAAGCATACAATTAAAGGCAGCAGTGTCAAACTTGTCAGTGTTATTAATCATAAGAATAAAGCCAAAAATAAATGCTTCTCAAATAATCACTGCTCACCAGGATGTCATGCTCAGTATCAGTACTTCACATCTAAATTTAAAAATCTGAGAGTGATTCTAAGAAAGTCGATATCAAGGAAGTTGACTTCAGACACAAATCTAATGCAAAGGTTTCGTTGCAGCTGCATGGAGTGCTTTATATTAGTATTAGACACCGCAAACTTCACATCCTTATGTGGTTCTGCTCCTGACGTCATTAGACATCGAGAGCATTTCACAGAATAGCAGCAATGGAAACCATTTCTACTGAGAAACATGTGTGAGACACAGAGGGACAGACATATGGACATGCATACAATGTGTAGACACATTTCCTGAAGCCTTCACTATTGTGAAAAGAGTCATCAGAGACAGAAATATGAGGAGAGGAGAGGAGAGGAGAGGAGAGGAGAGGAGAGGAGAGGAGAGGAGATGTTAAAAGTAGGTGAAAGAGTAAAGATGATAACTCTCTCCATCTTTCCATTAGCCAGCTTTAAAAGTTGATCTGAGGGACAGGGTGTATCATAGTTCTTGGTCCTGATCCAGCCTGTTTCCCCTTCATCTTTTCCACAGATGACAATCATCACACCGTACAGGCTTTTTATCAGATGGCCACAGTGACATGAAACAAAAAGGGACAGCGAAATACACCAAGAATGTACTGAAAATCTGAAATATGTCTGATCCAGGCCGGGCAAGTGATTAGTGGTGGGCTGGACAGGGATAATGAAATGATGATATGTGTGTGTGTGTGTGTGTGTGTGTGTGTGTGTGTGTGTGTGTGTGTGTGTGTGTGTGTGTGTGTGTGTGTGTGTGTGTGTGTACAGGGACCATAGGAAAACTGACATGGTGCCTATTTGTTGCCCTTTTCTTAACTCGAGCTATGCATCCATGTCAGCTCCATTTTCAAAGACAACAGCATTCAGTCATTTCTTTGCTTACATAATAGATACACTTATAGTCACACCAAAACAATCACACATACACACATACACACACAACCACACACCTCGCGCTTGGCCACCATTGGAACAAAGCGTAGCACCTTTGGGCCAGAGGTCAGCCAATCATGTTCAGGCTCATTTCCTGGTGGCTTGTGTTTCAACTTGGTCTGTGATACGTGGCCCATCGAAACCGCTATGGCTACAGCCCGAATAAACGCTCATCCCAGACAACTCCCTGCTATCATTGCTGTCATCAGGCTCTATAATCTGCAGCACATGTGGTGGAAAAACATATTAACGACAGTCGCCGGCAGATAAAAACAGCTGGGACAGGGATGAATGAGCAAGGAATAAGACGCTCGATTGAAATACAGTGGAGCATGTGGAGGATCCAAATATATTGTCAGATAGATAGATAGATAGATAGATAGATAGATAGATAGATAGATAGATAGATAGATAGATAGATAGATAGATAGATAGATAGATAGATAGATAGATAGATAGATAGATAGATAGATAGATAGGGGACAGAAGGGAAGTTTCAAGGACAGGAGCTCAAAGGAGCAGAAGGAGAGAGCAACACACAGAGGGTAAAGAAGGATAAATGAGGGTGAATAGAAAGATTGAATAATGGAGAGAATGGGAGAAAAATTAGGTGGAAAAAATAGAGGGGGAGGCCAGATTGAGAGGAGGAGTGGAGGGAAAAGGGGGTGAAGCTGGAAAGGGGAAAAAGACAGAGGTAAAGGAGCGGGGTCTCTCTAGCTATCATTGTCTCCCTTTGAGATTGGGATGAAGTTCACACCTCCTTAATGGTGCTTGCTTCCAGGTAGGTCAGAGTAAATTTAAATTATGTGATGACATAAATGAAATAAAGAATGAAATAAATGTGCATCTTATTGGTTCTTATTGGAAATATTTGGTTCTGCTAAATTGGTGAAGTACTGACTAGTCAACTTGCAGGGCTTGTTGGTGAACAATTGCAGCCGGTGAGCCAGCACACTAGCAAGCTGGGAGTATGCGAGCAATAACTGTATGTGCTGCTTTCTATTTTCTATTTTAAAAAGCTCTCTGAAATAGGTAATTTGCTAACTGTCAATTAGCAATTGATGAAACATGTCAACAAACCAGCGAAATGGCTCAATTACTGGCAGGTAGATCTTGATGTAATCCAATATTATCTCTGATGTGGTGAATGTGTTCAGTTAAAAGGAGCGATCCACAGTTTGGACCTGATGTCCCTTCTTAACAAACCGAGAATGTAACATCAGAAATGTAGCTAGGCTATTTAGCGATGGTTGAGGTGTTTACTTGTTTACTGGTTAAGGTTTAGGTCAGGGTCTGGGGAATGCATTATGTTAGTGCGGGTCCTTGTAAGTACCCGTGTGTGTGTGTGTGTGTGTGTGTGTGTGTGTGTGTGTGTGTGTGTGTGTGTGTGTGTGTGTGTGTGTGTGTGTGTGTGTGCAGGGTGAGGTGAGGGGTTGTTAAGAGGTGAAAAGGGGTGGCCCACAGCCTTCAACACACAAACCCCGACACACACACACACACACACACACACACACACACACACACACACACACACCATCCACCACAACCACAATCCAGTCCAGTGCCAAGGCAGCACAGATGCAAACTCCCCCCTGACCGGGTGGCTGCCAAGGCGCCGCTTCCGAAGCCTCTCCACCAGCTGGAGACTCTCTGATGAGGCCAACACATCCATTTCCCTGGTAACCGACGAGCCCAGTCACACACATAGGCATACACGCACTTGCATATAAAAGTGTATATGCACCCATGTGAATATGTATATGCCACACAGGCGTTGTGTCCCGTCGATGCCTTCCCCCCTCGGTGCAAAATGCTCCTACCCCCACCTCGCTTACCCTGTTTGCTGCCAGGTCTATTATCACACAGGATGCATTGCAGGGCCACAACACAACAGCTAGACACATTTACACCCAGTTACCAGACATATGTAGTGAATAGCCCACTGTTCTGATTAACCAGACCCAAGATGTGACCTTGCTTAAAATATTAAAACATTCATATTTATAACACTAACAACAATATTCAACATTTATATGGAAAATCAAGACCAGGAAGTAGTTTAAGAGGATGAAGATGCCCCTGTTAGGAAAATGGTGTATTTGTTAAATTAGTTGTTTGAATGTCAATTCATTATGTATGGTATGACTCACGTGGGTGCATTGTGTTACTGTACAATATTAAACATAGTTATGGAAAATCCCCAAATTTAAGCCGAAGCTCCATCTTGCCCCGGTGCGTGAACAGCTAAGTGTGCCATCAACGCTTCTCTTGACGATTTCCTGTTCTTGAATGCCGTTCATTCCAGCTTCCAATACCACTGGCCAAATATGCCATCCTGGTCACTGCTTACAACTCGTCAGACATCATTACTTTCACAATCCAATAACTTCAGCTGGTGACTTTATATTACCTGGCATTTCATAAATAAAATAAATGTTTCCTTCTCAAAAAGTCCTGTAGTCAATGAAGCTGCTTCAGTGTCTGCCTCACCACAGCCACCTTGATATCAGTGTGGTGGACAAAGTAAGACACCTGTGCTTGCCAGTCCACTTGGGGCCCACAAAAAACAATGAAACAGTAAAAACATACAACAATTTTCAATCGCATTGATTAAGAAAACAAGAAAAACCAAACAAGCCAAATAAAAAGATCAGAAAACAAGAAAAAGAGCTCTACATAGGAAAGTTATTATGTCAACTCTCATTAGAAGCAGGAGCTGCACATGATAGCTGGGCCATGCTAAACATGCAGCTGTAGAGAAGCAGACACTGAAGCATGTTCTGATTCACTGCAGGACCTTAGAGAAGAAACATGTCAAATTATCTTATGAAGCAGCAGGTGACATCATGGCAGCAACAGGATGAGTTGCAAGCGCCGCACAGAGCAGCACATTTGGCCAGTGTTACTGGATGCCAGACGGCGCATGGCATTGAATTAACAGCAGGTTCGTCATGTCCAGGACGGCAACAAAAACCACAATTAAAAACTCATAGGATACGCACACTTCCTCTGTGGTATCAATAGTGGGTATTCATAGAGACTGGGTCCAATAAAATATTTTTGAAATACCAAGTTAAGTTTAATAGGCTAATTCAATGGTTTAAACGTATAGATTCAAAGAGTTTAGGCTTCAAATGATGCAAAATAAACAAATTTCAATCCTGACCCATTATACATTCACATGCACAGTCTATATTGTATGTATACCACGCATAGCCATTAATTTTACAAAGAATGTTCGCACACATGCTGAGATGCATGTAAGTAGGCATCTTTCTCCATTTTACTCTAAATGACCGAACAGAATCAAAAATATCTATCAACATACATGACCTAAAGTCTGGTAGAAATCCATCGCTCTGACTGTAACTGTCAGCCAGTTTGGGTCAGTGTGACCAAGCATTCACAATCCTTCCACAGCATAATCTGGCCACTAACACAAACTGCAGATTAAAATTGAAGGTACTTTGGAATCAAGGGCAAGGGAAAGAAGAGAAGAAGTGGAGAGGGAAGGGGAAAAGTCTTTATCAACAAGAGGGGAGGAGGCTGCTAATCTCTTCAAAGAGTCAAGGTCAGACAAACAGCACCTGTTTGTGTCAGGCCGACAACGAATGGCAAGAAACAGCATGGCATAGCATGGCATAGAATGGCACAGAATGAGCCATGAGGAACAGCAAGGAGAGGAAGAACGTGGCTGCTGGAAGGGGATCAGTGGCTCGGCTTTAACCTTGGGGCTCTTTATGTTGGAAAAGGAGAGGGCCCTTAGCCTCCTCTGTTGCATTTACACACAAAGAACCAAAGGGGGTCTGCGCCTTCCACCACCACCCTCACCCTCCTCACATACAACAACTCCACTTGCCGACTGAGAGACAAGGAAGGTTCAGCGATGTTCATGTCGACAGAGCCCTGCAAAAGCCTTTTGATGTCCCTCTTCTGTTTGAGGGGACCGCAGAAAGGCTGGAGGACTTTTGGATGTGGTGCCAAGAACAACAAGCGAGGAGGCAGCTGTGTGCAAGAGGAGGCGGATCAGCCCAGGAATCAAAGATGGCTGGCGAAGAAAGGAAAATAGCGTATCAAAGGAGGGGTCCCACGTAATTGGAGTTAGTCAGTGTCTTTAAATAAATTGACTTGGGCGGAGGCCACCAAAATAACACATACACAAGCACAACATCTGCCATGAGCGGAGGTGTTTACCAAAAACTTTCACTTAATTAATGAAATGAATTAACTTTTCAGCTGGACTAAGCAGAATGTGAAAGGTGTCCCTACTACTGGCTCTTCAGCTCCCTCTGCATTGTGGAGCTCTGAGCATCTTTCAGCTCGTTGTTTTGGATACAGCCTGCAGCCTTACTGTTTGGGTTCACCATCACCAGCATCGATTTTAGATGCTGCAAAGACCAGATCCAAGACAGACAATGTTAGCATCTGGCTGGAGAATTTAGCCAGATGGTTTTCTCAGGAGTTGGTGGAGACCAAAAAAAAAAAGGCTTTAAAAAAAGGAAATATTGGAATAATATTTGCTAGGTGGACACACACAACTAAAAATGAATGCTCATGTTAACCTGTTGTTGTTGTTGTTGTTGTTGTTGTTGTTGTTGTTGTTGTTGTTGATGTTGTTGTTGTTGTTGTTGTTGTTGTTGTTGTTGTTAACCTGTACCTGCTGGGCATGTATGTGAGCAGCTTTACAAGGTTTTGGGCCAGAGCTGTCTTAAAAGTTTGTTTCCACAAGTGGACAAAAGAAAATCTATGAATGCAAATTTAAAAGAGCATAACTCAGTTTTGGAATTTCATGATATTTGTCAGGTCTAAGAAAACAACCCTAATGATGCCATTATCATCAGCTTTGGTTTGGAGAGCCTGAGTTAGATTGTGTTATAAATTCGGGGCGTGGGATTTTAAAAGAGAGACATTTAAGAGACAGGTTGACATGTAAATATACTGTTGGTTACATGTAGAATCCAAATGTCTTTGGAGCTTTGTTAGACTCCCCAGTAGGTCTAAAACGGTCCCGTCCTGCTCTGTGAACACTTTCAAAGCCCAGATCCAAATATTGTGGTCAATTTCAATGTGATTAAGAATGAAGTAGAATTTTTTGCATCATGTTTACGGCTGAAACAACTTGCTCATTAACTGATTAGCTGAGTCAATATGAGGAAATTGAGGATATCACTTTAGTAACTTCATGGGCTTTTGCTATTATTTCTCACAATATACTTTATTTCCTGGACTTTTAAATATTAAAAGAATATAGTAACTGATGGATGAGTCAATACTGAAAACAATCATTTGCTGCAGCTCCACTTCTATGTGCGTCATGTCATCCTTTGATTATGATCATTATAATATATTCACAATGTGCTTATGTTTTGTCTCTGATGAAATAAAATGCCTTAAGAGCAATACTTGAAGCACAGTGTGTAAACCCGCTGTCTCCCCTTCGTCTTTATCCTGATCCGCACAGTTAAGTGATCGTGAAGTGAACTTTATGCTACAAATACACAGTTTTTCTATGTTTCACACTCCATTACAGCTGGGGGGAAACAGCCTCTTAAGAGATATCCAGACGTTTCCCGAGGCTTTGTGCCCCTAGGGCCTCCCCTCTCTTCGCCCGTAGCAGGAAGAAATCAGCAGCTAAAGCAACAGCATCTCCTTTCCCTGCGGCTACTCCAACCATACACATGTACTGCTAATGCCTGGAAATCACATTTTCCCATCCCTTTAAAAGCATGCCTTTTTCCGCCAGTTTAAGACAAGTAAAGAGATAAAAGGGTAATGCAGGAGAAAGATGTTTTGTGAAGAAGGTAGCATCTCAGAGAAAAAGAAATGCAATTTTTACACTACTGAAAAACGGGGAGTGATAGGGTGGCCTTCCATTTAGATAAAATATGGTTACAAATAAGCACATATTTAGAATAATATAAACATTTCCACAAATAAACAACAGAAGTGTTGCAGGAGAATATATACATCATTCAAGTGACACTAATATACATTTCCCTGAGACATATTCAATTGGCAAGTTGCTATTACTCAGTAAACTCTCAGAAAAGTGACTGTGATGAACTAAAACACATTATAGAGATAATATGTCAACATATGCAGACTTGTGAATTCACAGAGGACACAAAGTGCTGGACACACTGACGGGTTGTACACTGTTAGCAACAGGGCTCCTTCATGCTCGACAGAACTTAACTGTAGCAATCGACCTCTGGCCAGTAGATTAAGATCACTCTGCAGCTTACAGATTAACAGTATTCTATCTGGAATTAAACAATAAAGAATTGATGTTGAATCAATCACTTTTTAGTGTTTTGACATGTTGTAAATGTGACAAATTTAAACAGTTTCTAACAAAACATTAAAGATGTAGTCAACCTTTATGAAGTGTTACTCATGAATGTGTGATCTTTTTAACCTCATCACCTTCATCTTATTACACAGTCTTTCACTTCTTCACTCTCGGGCTTTTGGGGGTTTTAAGTGGAAGGGTAGGGAGGCAATGACAAGCCTGCCACAGTGTGACAGAGTGACAGACATGCTAACTGTAACTATGCTGTGATCATACTTAATGTCTACCTCGTCTCTCGCTCTGTGTCGCAGAGCAGACCTGCATTCAACCTCCAGTGTTCTGCAGACAGACCTGAGATCAGTATGAAAGCAAAAATACATTTCAATAAGAGATTTAAGGGAAACCTCCAGATTGGCTGGCCACTCCATTCAACATGATTGGCAGATTTCTAGTGGAAAAGGGGGTGTTACACCAATCATATCAGCTGACCAGAATGGCAAGAGCAAGATCATTTTCACAGTCAGTGCTATTTTTATAATTCTGCCTGGAAAGCATGGGCTGCAGAATTGGCAAAAACGAATGGAAATTTTTGATGTAGGGCTGTTTACAGCCAACCAGTGGACCTCCTCACAGGTGAAAAGAGGCGGCTGTGACTCAATGTGCATCTGCAAGCAACTCACCAAACCAAATGTTGCATATTAGGTGACTGTACAAAGATACCTTTATATTTAAACTTCCACCATCACCACTTTAAAAATTTTAATTCCTGCGGTATCCATGCATGGCAAGTAGATCTGGTCATACTTAGGCCATTAAAACTAGTTTGTTAATGATTTTGTTATGTTTAACTTTTGAAAAAGAAGGGGAAAATTAAAAGAAAATTCAACTGCTTCTTCAGCCATAGAATATTAAATTCCTCAACAAAATGTGCAGATATCCTACTTATTTCCAAGTCAGTTTTGAAATGATAAAGCAGACCACTGCACAAGTAGACGATCATTAAAACATTGTAATAGAGTAGGCCCTTTTAAGGCCTTGAAAATATTTTCTCCATCAGCTTTGTACTACTAACATACATGAACGCAGGAGTTTTTGTTTGTGCTTCTCTCAAAGATTTGAAGGAGGTGGGACCAGGATTTTGCAACATTTGAACCACAGTCTGATAACAATGGTTGTTATCAGTCAAATGTGATCAAACCAAATCCACACAGTCCTCCGGAAGAGTTTTAGAGTTTCAAAATCATAGATAAATAAACATAAATTAAAGTTGTTGCTTATTTAGCCTATTGTTCATTCAATTGTTAAGACAAACTGAGGATCTGAACATTTTCCGGGTCTATATATATATATATAAACACATCACACAGCAGTCTATGAATCACAGTTTGTTTAGTTTCAAATTATAGAGTCCATGAATATTGCTCAGAATAAATTCTTCTGCCATGTGTGATGACACTTCCATCCACAGGAAAAGACAAAACAACATTTCAGACCCAAATGAACAGAGTGACTGTGCTTTAACCACCAGAGAGCAGCCTGGTCAGTACACATGACTCAAACTAGGCTACAGTCCTGGGTCACACAGTAGACTGTTGTCTCTTACTGCCACTTGGTGATGAGAGAGAGCAACGTGACAAATAGGTAAAACACAGTGTTACAAAGAAGTGTACTACTGAAGTGAAGTCAGTAGTGATGGCACGGTGGAGGCGCTGAGAGGTTGAAGGTGTAGATGTGTGAAAGATGATTCTGAGTCCACAGTATTTGAGTCAGGAGACAGAGGTGTGGAAAGAGGTGATTTGGGGGGGTTAGATGAAGAAAGACTTGTTGAAGAGGGGATAAAAAGGGGATGGATGAAAGTAAGCAGGAGGCAGGCGAGAAGAGGGGACAAGACATCCACCCTACAGCCACGTGTTATGATCCGCTGTCAAGCACTCACCTCCTCACCTCGTCTCCGCTCATCTAAACTGCCTTCTGTTTCTCGTGGGTGTTGTCTATTTTCTCACCTTTCTTTGATGTTTACGCTCACCTCATCTACTCTCTCTCTCTGTTCTCTGCTCTTGTTACACTGCATTCCATCCTCATACAATATCTCCTTGTCTGAGATCAGTTCATTCACATTGCTTCACGAGTAACGTAGCGCAGTAGTGACAGAGTCATGTTGTTGCTGGTGTTTGATCGTTCCTCATTTAGAAAGATTTTTGTGATTCAGTAAGTGGTTGATGATTGAAAAGTATTTCACCAGATACTGAGAATTGGGGGTGTTATGCTTAGTGTGTGTGTGTGTGTGTGTGTGTGTGTGTGTGTGTGTGTGTGTGTGTGTGTGTGTGTGTCTCTGGCACAACAAAAATGTGATCACTTCTATTTTTGCTCAGATGCAAAATACAGAAAGCTGTCACAATCCTAACATGTTGTGGTGTTAAGACATTTACTTTCAGCAGTTTCTCCACTCGCTCATCACATAAGTGACTCTTGACTGATTTACAAGTGAAGAGAATTGGGCAACAAAAAAAAACTGCTTTAGCACTTTTTGTGCTTACAAAGCCTGATGAAAAATGGAACGGAGAGAGTACACAAAAGTGATAATGAGTCCCCTTTTCAGTGATGAGAAACTCATTTGAAACTGCCCAGATTTCTCCTACAAAGAGACACGACACCAAGGCTGCATGTTCGCGCTGTCTCCTCAGAATGTGCTTTCACAGCCTCAAAATCATTCCCACAGAGGAAAAGAAATAATTTTCTCCCCTGCCTCTCTCCGGGTAATTCTTGCTGCTGTGTCCATCCACCGTTGTCCGTCTCCAACTGAATTGTCTTCAATCGTCTCCTGGATGCCTTCATGGAGGATCTCTCAGAATTGCAAGCACACACAAATACAGATGTATGTCTGTTCATGCAACAGTCAGCAGAGTCAGGGTGTCGGTCCGATGGATTTTCATAAAGAAATCATATTTGAAATGAAATCTGTCGAGGGCTGCTTGTGGTAAACGCTGTCATGTCAGTGAGACAGCTAAACCCTACAAGGCTTTTCCGCCTAAAGGCTCCACTTAAAGCAAATTATCATTTACCTTTCGACGCGTGCCAGATCATTAGGCAGGGACATTAAAACCAGCCACCACAGCACCAGAGGGGGCCCGAGTGAACCGCTGCCCAGTACATAGCTGTATGGGAGGATGCATGTGTGTGTGTGTGTGTGTGTGTGTGTGTGTGTGTGTGTGTGTGTGTGTGTGTGTGTGTGTGTGTGTGTGTGTGTGTGTGTGTGTGTGTGTGTGTGTGTGTGTGTGTTGGTGGGAGTATGTGAAAGGGTGTGTGGGCACATACAGAAGTGCTTGTGTGAGTATTTTCAAGAAAGCGTGTGTGCGTGCATGCTTGGTGACATCAAAGGGGCCAGCAGCCCTGGGTTTCGCCATGTGCCCAGAATCATTTGACACAAGCAGATGCATCATTAAAACACTGCCACACTTGCTGGCCAGGCAAGACACCAGGCAAGTCTCTCATAGTCTCGCACATTAGCATTTTTTTGCACCCCATTCTTTCGAAAAGCTCCCAAATTCCAGAAAGACGTGAAAATGGCGAAAGGTTGACGCATCCAGGATGGGCCTTTTCTTTTCCATTTTCAGATTTTCCCAATGACTTTCCAGAAGAGCAGTGTGAGTTTCGACAAGCGTGTGTGATTTTGGAGGGCAGTGACGTGGCGGTGGGGAATCGGCTGGGCATGTCGAGCGGTGTGTGCGTGTGTCTGTGTGTGTGTTTGTGTGTGAGAAAGAGACAGTGCCTGCCCTAGCCATGGCAACCCAGCCCTTCTCATTAAATCAGCCAGAGCAGCTCGTGTCTGGGGTCGACGCTGGCCACATAATGCACACACACACTCACAGACAAACACACACACTCGCACACACACAGAGACAGCGGGGCCGACACTTGGCCAACGGCAGGCCTGTGATGTGCGGCCAGAGGATAGATGTGGACAGACCTCACCTTCTTCTGCTCTGCTGCTGCTGCTGGGGAACACACAACAGATGGCTGAAGCACAACCTCCTTTCTCCTCACCCCTTTCTCACTTTCTTCTCTTTCTCCTCCCCTCTACTCTCAAATTCGTCCTTCCTTCGCTGTCCATCCATTCTTCCACTCTCACTCATCTTTCCGTATCTGTCTTGCGTGATGGAAGGAGTTGCCATCGAGCGTTGGACAAAAGGCAACATGAGAGTGACACAAAGTCTGACATCAGAAAAGGCAACATAACATAAAATGAGACTGTGACACATTCAAGTAAATAATCAGGATCATTCAGTCATGACTTCAACAGGAGAAATAATACAAGCAGCTGCTGAGGACTGTGTGTTTTTCTCATTTTAGCAGTCTTTAAAGGGTGTTCTGGTATATGGTGTCCCAAAAGAGTTTCAGAAAATAATTACTGTGCTATGCGTTAGCTTGTGCCTTTGAAGAACCTGCCTGCCAGAACTCTCATTGTATCTCCAACTGTATAAAAACTGAACTCAGATCAAAGTCACAAAAATTGCCCTCTAACAGCTGCTTGGTGTAACCTCTTGGTGAGCCATAGCATCGACTTATGTGTGCGTGCATGTGTGTGGGTGTGTGTGTGTGTAAGATGTACACAACCAGCCGTATGTTTTTCACAGGATATCGTATATCATTACCTTTTTGGATATCTCCCACAGTAATGCTTGCAAACGTGAAAAGCAGATTACAATACAGGTTAATTATCAGAGTTAATTTTATGAATATTATACACATGTTGTTAAATTGGATGGAAGCTACATTCTGGGTGTATGAAAAAATAAATGACTGTATGAGAACATACCACCAGAAAATGAGAGATTTTTTTCTTTTAAATGAATGATTTGACGGGGGTTAAATAACAATGAAGGATAAAACACACGTGTTGCCCCACTGAGGAAATAGTTGAATTAAAAAAAATTTAAAATAATCTTGCCTCTCACAAACACACATAAACCAAAACTGTTTAAAGAAGAGACACAAGACATCTTAGAGTCAACATTTTGCCGTTCCAGTCTCTGCAATTTCCAGAGAGGAAGAGGATGTTTGGTCTTCGGTCTCATGTCTGCTGTCTAAGGAACTATAAATACACACCTAGACACTTCCAGGTGAAAGGATGGGGCAATGCAAACACAGCTAGCCAGAGAGAATGAGTACAGGAGAGTGAGTGAGGGGGGGAGGGGTAAAGCAGCCAAATAAAAATCTATTGAGCTTAACAATGGTGTTATAAAAACGTACAGAGGTAGTGTTTAACAATGTGGTAGGAAGAGACGGGGGTAAATACCTCTGGGAACGATGGGGCTTGGCTCAGCTTCAAAGGCCTGGCAAGCACACAGCATTGTCTTTAAATTCACACCATTGTCTCCTTTAAACACAGGCACACACCTCTATACATCTAAAATGATGATGTAGAGAGATATTTTGGGGCTAAAACCCTTTTTGTTTTGTAACTCTGTATTCTGAGTCAGAGATGCGGCTGCAAAGCAGGAGGACAGGCTTCTGAAGAGCAGGGCTGATATTAGACGTGAAATATCACAAAGGGTTTTCAGTTTAGCACAGGTTGACTCTGCAATCACATATTGGGAATTGAGTGTTTAATGTCAAGGGATCTCCGTTCTATATATTTACTTTCTTGCTGAGAGTTGGATGAGAAGATCAATACCACTCTGTCCATTTCATATGAGGCCAAAGCCAGCAGACAGTTAGCATATCTCAGCATTAGGACTGAAAACAGAAGGAAACAGCAAGCCTGGCTTTACATTTTGACAAAACCAGGGCTGCTGTACTGCACCTTTAGCTTTTCTGCTAAGCTAGGCTAACCATCTCCATGTACTTCATATTGAACACAGAGCGTTATCAATTTCCTCATTGTATCTATCTATTGGCAAGAAAGTGAATAAGCATATTTCCCAAAAGATCAAACTACTCCTTCAAATGAATCACTCTCCACTGGAGTTTACAGTTACATGCTGTACAAACATGCAGGTGAGCATCCGAAAAATCACATCTAGTTCATGCAATACATCAGCCATAGTCACCAAAAATACAGGACATGGTCCCAGAAGCCTTAATGAAAGAGGATTACAGTCTGACATCCTCACATCTGTGATCCAGCTGACTTACCACTATCAGACTTTGCAGAGATGAACTTCCAGCTTAAATAGAATTGATAAGTGCACAAATATTCCCTGCATAAAAAGACATTTGGCAGTAAATAAGATACATGAATATTTTCTCTCAGTCATTCTGCAAACCATACAGAAAATGCTCACAACATACTTACCTAGACTGACGAGGTGTTGCCACGAATCCTTCAATAGTACCAGCAATAAAGTGCAGATTTATGGCAAATGTTTTCATCGTTTTGCCTCTATCAATGCCCCTGCTTCAAAATTAATTATTGATTAATCACTTTGCTTTTAAAGCAAAAATGCAGACAGGCAATATCAAACTATCACAAAAAAATGATTATGCCCCCAAATCGTATTTATCTGGCCCATTCATTACTATTGTATTGACAAGGACCAAGTTGCTAATCGCCAAAGCAAAAGAAATAAGAGCTGTCAGCATTTCTGTTGAACGTGCTAAACCAGATATACACAACAAGATGTAAGTTAATGGATTGATCAGAGCAGGAGGCAAGGATGGCGAGGCTAACTATGCAGAGGAAGGTGCATATGCATAATCATCAGTTTGCTTTAGTCTTAAGTCTACAATGAAACAGCACAGAGACATGATGACACAGATACTGTGTGAGTGTGTATGTGTGGGCATGTGCATGTGTGCCTGCATAGTGAAACTGCAGCTCAATTGCCAGTGCAGGCGGCCAGCAGTAAAAGGTCAAGGCAAAGTTTAGATGACATGTACCAGGGGCCTTAAGATATTCATAGCCAGCATTTTAGCCTGGAACATAATGAGATGGAACTGGTAAATATTTGCTGATGGCCTGAAAATTCCAACCATGCTGGGAACCTATTTTGAATACAAAAGATGTCGGGGGAGGATGATAAGTGAAGATGGGGGGTGGGAGGGGGCACCTGATAGCTAATTAGTACATTTGCCCAAATAATTAGAATGAGCGCTCATGGCTGATATCACACAAGAGAGTGGTGTGTGTTGCATTCTGAATGGGAGAATCTGCATTTCATAGGCTGCTGGCCGCTTATAATCCCGCCCCTGGGGGCCTTTAATGGACATATTTACCTTTGCTGCATATTGGTTTTCTGTGATTAAGATTGGCAGGTTTATGGACCAATAGGTGTGCACACTGTAACCCCGATGCTTCCCCAACAAGAGCGATCTCCACCTGAATCTGCTCCAAAATTCCTAGAGCTGCTAAGAGGGGATCCTCAGGTTGTTTGGTAGAAGTGAATGGAGGGGAAAAGAACTCTGAAAATCACAGCTCCATATGACTCTCCACCCCTCCTCTCACCAAGGCTGAAAGAGAGGTCCACGTGTCTTTTAACAGCGCCTGGATACACACACATTACACTATGCAAATAGATACTCCGTCTCATTATCCTGTCCTTTAAGGAAAAGCCGAACTGGGCTGTTTGTGGTGCCCCTATTATTATTACCCCTTCACTTATAATTCAGATATAGACAGTCGGGAAATAGAGGAAGACAGAGACGTGAGGATGGAGAGAAGGGAAAGAGGATTTAAGAAAAGAAAAAGAATCAGAGACACTTCATTTGCCAACTGCACAGGATAAATGTGCAGGGGTTTGTGCTGTGGTATTAATGCATCCATATCAAGGCCTTACAGCTTTATGGCGTATACAGACACATGTTAGGAGAACACATTACCATAATGTAGTGGAAGAGATTTTCTCTTGCCCTGTCAGAGGGAGGTCAGAGGTCAGACAGGGGAGATGCTTGGGTTTGAACCAGGACTGAGAATAGTTTTCATTCTGCCTGTTCATTGGATGAGCAAACTACAAATAACTACAAACCTCACATAGGAAAAGAACATTGGGATTGGAATTATCTGTTCACTGCTGTTTAGGACACTGATTCGAGGTCACTCATTGTTCTGACTCTGCACTAACTCTGTGGAAAGGATTTTCCACCATAATATGAGAGCGGAATTTTGATTGGATGTGAGGATGGAACGCTCTTGTCTGTTGCAATTCTTAGTTTGGGACTGACTCCCTCACTCAGGTCTGCTGTTGACTGAAAGCTGCACCAGAACTTCAGTGTTAAGTTCATCAAAATAACATGTAAATACATACTTCATATGTGGTATAGTATGTACAACAGAAGATTAGATGTGATCAACACTCCTACTTTTTACGGACCTTCCAACAGTTACTTCCTACAAAAGCTCTGGCTTAGGAGTCTCCTGACCCCTTGGGCCCCTGGGCCTTGCCTTATTAACCCATTCAGTAAGCATTTTTTACACCTTTAAACCATTTCATGTTAGAAGTAAGGGCACTTGATAGCTCCTGCTGCTGCTGCAAACTCTGAAAAAGTACCAGGGGATTAAAGCTGTTGTGGGAGCAAGGCATGCTCTTGCTACTTAGAAGCAATCTGAATCAGAATGTGTGTATTATTTGGCATGTCAGTTATTTTGTTCACCCCTTCTTTCCACAGAGAGTCAGAAATCTGGAGGCAGAGAAAGACAGATGAATGATGTCTTACATGCCAGATATAAATGGTGGGTCTGTGGAGGAGAGCAACAGAGAGGTCTACAGATGTGAGGTGAGAAGATGAGAAGGAGAGAAAAGCTGAGGAGCAGGAGGAAGAGGCAGGTGCATTTAGAGGACTAAGCAGGAGTGCTGTATGAAAGGGCTCTTATTGGGTTACTGTAACTTAGACCTGGAAAGTTTTTCAAGGTCCTATGTGAATCTAGCCTTGAAAGTCTTCACCACTTTGTACAAGTCATCAAGCACAATTTTTCCTACCTCCTCTCATCTGGCCAAGACAGGAGCAAAAACCGAGGAGGGGGAGGATATTAGGAGTCTGCATAACTGAAATAGAAATCTGAATTGGAAGCAAGGATACAGATCAAAATGTAATCCTGCTTATGGCTCGGTCAAGCTGAGGAGAGAGAGGGAGCGGAAGAGAGATGATGTGATACTGTGATACCTTACCCTATCTTTACAATTAGTTTCCTACAGGTGCAGCACACTCCAAAATCACATTGAGCAACTTCTCTAACAGGGTCAAGGAAAAGATGATTTAAGCCTCTACTATATTTACGTGCAGGGCTACAACAGCATGCTGCAATTTGTCTCTGTCTCACTGTGTTTTAGCAACATCTGGCGCCCAGAGATTTAGGTTAGACAGGTAATTAGTGGCACATATTTGTCCTAAAGACAGGTGTATTTTCATTTAAGAAACACTCCATCACTTCTCCGGATGGGAGCCTGTTTGTTACACTCCATCTGCAGGATGCACACAAGCTCTGCAGCTTGCAACGGACACAGAACACATCCATGAGGGTTTTCATTTCTATTTTCACTTAGACGTTTTTAGAGTGAATGAGCTTGATTATTTAAGAAGCAATATCCACATGGGTCCTTTGCGACATGCCCCCCAATGCAATGCCAGAGCCTTACTTTCATTACGTAACCCTTGCATGATAGCAAGGTCTGGCACCAACTGTCCCAAAATGTTTTCCTGTGTAAGTATGAGGCATTACTCTATGTTAACAACTTCACACAGGATTAAATATCTAATATCAATGTCCCATCTAAAAACATCTCTAAATCATTGACTTTCTCCCTTTTTCCCCAGCAACCATACTCACCCTGTTAGGTCAAAGAGCATCAAATAATGGATCTCATCTAAATACGTTTTTATATGTCTCAAATTGGACATTCTACAAACAGACTTTCTGGTGTGTCTTTTGTCTCTCCTCTATTCTCCGGTCATTGCTGTTGTTGTGACGTGCAGCTCAGCAGTGGGCTTCACTCTTGTCACCAGCCCATTCTCTTTGTGTTCCTGCGCTCTTTACTTTCTTCTTCCTTCTCCAGATGAAGCTGTATAGTCTTTTAAAATGGAAATGTACTTCATCATGGTCACTTGGCTCATGGTTCTAATAAATCAAGGGCCGTCCACCATTGCTGCTCCTCTTTGGAAAACAAACTGCCCCTGGATGGATCTCCTCAGCTGCTCCTAATGGAGGTCACATTCACAGAGCCACATTTATCCACACGCCCGTAGAAAAAAAAAAAAAAGAGCATGCACGAACACACTCATAGTCCTGACTGAAAGCAATGCCTTTGCATCTGAGCATTAAGTAGAGAAAGAGTCATTTTAATTATCCCGCCACATTATCATCATCCTCTTTATATTCTTGTGTGTGTGACACAGCTGTCAGGAAGTATTCTTGCACGTTAGCATGCAAATGTAGATGCCATATGCAAAACTGAATGAAACACACGTGTGCATACATTTACTAACATGTATGCACATATTTGGCCATTTGCGCTTGTTTTGTTTTGGGGGGGTTTTTTTTGGTTTTGTTTGTTGGTTTGTTTGTTTGTTTTTTGTTCTCCCTGACACACATTCGTGGCTCTGGCATACACCTTCTTTAAGATAATCAGTTCTTCATCTAATTCTTTCAAAGCCTTGCCTTAATTGACATTTTAACTCAAGCTGAAGCTAATATTTTCCAGTTTTCATTATTAAAATTTCCTCAATAATTAAGTAGTTGAAATTAGCGGAAAATGCCTGTTACAATTTCCCAAAGTCTAAGATGACATCTCCAAATTCAGATGTTCAGTTGTACACAGAAAAGCTGTGTGAGAACCTGGAACCAATGAATGATTGGCATTGTTTTACTAGAAATAAAAAGCAATTAATAGATCATCCTTTCTTGCTGATTAATTTCCTGTCAGTTAACAAATAGATGTATTGTTTCACCTCTGATTTTGACAACATTCCACTGCCATGTTTCATATTTGTATTCATGTTTTTCTTATGCACTCATATAGCCACATGTGGATTTCTGCTATCGCATGTGCTGTGCATTAAAATGCTAAAATGCAGTGGATGGTTTTGTAAAGAGGTAAAGCTCAACTTGAAGCTTCCATGTGTAAAGCAGCACAGTGCAGTAACGTATAACCAATTAAAAGATCTTATTTCATGAAATTAATTAGAAAGTGCTCCATCACAGTCCTCACCTACATGCTGATATAGGTCATTATGAGGCATTAAAGGTCATTACAGCAATCCTTATGATATCATGTGTTAAAAGTCAGGTTGCCCATATATCTAAAATATAACACAAACATACAGTATTTGGTGATTTAATGCCAGACTTCATTTTAGAGATATTTTTCTTCAAAAGTCTCTAGGAAGTCAAACTGCTAAATGTGCTGGCCTGCACAAACCGCTACCCTCTGTCGTCACTTTATCCACAGAAATATATCGCTCCACATTTAATTGTAAGTGGGGGAAAAGAAAACAATGAGATCAATTGTGATTCAACTCATTCCTCTGAATGGAATTATCTGCACACAAAAAGAAATTCAAAATGTCTCTGCTGTACAGGCTCAATCAAAATATTCTGATCCTAGTTACAGAAACTGAATATGTATGAACAGCTCAAATATGCTGAATTTATTTTGAATATTTAATGAGATATAAAATATAAGTCTATTTCAGCAACTAATAAAATCAGTCTTGTATGAATGTGCCATAGATTGAAAATGAATGGTGAGAGAGGGTGAGACAAGAGCGAAGAGGGGAGGAGGAGTAGGAGGGTGGAGAGACGAGGGAGAAAAACAAAGGGTGTCAAAGCTTCATCAACATGCTATAACTGAGTGGCACGGCCATATTTTCCAGCATCAAGCTCAGTCAAAATACCAATGTGCAAATCTGAGCACCTCCTCCCCTCCATCTCTCCATCTCTCCATATTCTTCCACCCCCTCCTCCACCTCTCCCTCTTTCTCTCTCTCCCTCTATCTCTCTGTGTGTCCAATCACACAGCAGTCCTTCTCAATAAAACAAATTAACTGATTAGACATTTTAATCTCAGTTGTCTTTGACCTTGTAGAATATATTACTGATGTCTACATCGCTGAGAGCAGATAATGCGGCAGGCAGCTGCTTTTCTTAAAGACAAAACTGCCCTTTTTAAAGAGGAGCCAGACACACAAGCTAACAGGTTGGGGGCAGAAATCACCCTCCTCCTCCTCCTCATTGCCACCCTCCCTCACCCAACACACACACCCCTACTTCACCACACGCACGTACTCACACTCTCCTCCCCTCCCTCCCCTCCCTGCAGGCAGCCAGCGGGGAAGGGGTTAAGGCGGAATGCATTAACAAAAGAAAATTATAGCGTAAACAGTTCATAAAATCTCACAGCCCCTGATGTCGGGGCTAGATCATTAAATTTCTGCAACAATTAGACCTTTTCTCACGGCGGCAAATTGGAGCCGTTGCCATGGCAAATCCGAGCCCTTAAGTCATATATCTTTGATTGCGGAAAGGTCAGGCGCAGACAGCCTAATAACTCAGGGAGCTGTTTGACAGATTTCATCCAAGCATGATCACATAACAGAGCCAAACTATGTCAGCAGTTGTTAAAAGCAAAGGAGGGGTCAGCAGGAAGGTTGGGGTTATGGAATGTTTCTGCTCGGCTGGGCCCAGCCTGATAATGTTCCTGACTGACTTTAAATCCACTGGAATAAAAAAAAAAATGAAGAAAAAAGAGAAAGAAAGAAAAAAGCTTATTCCTTTAAATGTGGATCCGTGGGAGTTGGTTTTTTTCACTTGACCAGACCCGGATTAGGCTGTAAAGGAGGTGATGTTAGGGATGGGTGATTTAATGCCTACACGAGAAATTTCTTTTAACAATAGAATCAAATAGAATTAAGCAGAGCAGGGGAAAACAGAAAACCGTGATGAGCAGGAGTGACTGACAGTGTTTTGAGACACCAATGATGAACCATGATTTATTTCCCGTTCAAACACATATGTTCAGGGAATTGAGATAGATGTGAGCTCCTGGTACGGTGTGGGATCGAGCAGCAGGCTGCAGTTGAAATCTCTGTCATCGACTCGTTTAACGACCCTGACACACATAACTTTGAATAACAATCAGCTTCTCCTGACTCCGTTAAGACTACATGTCTGATACTGTTGGGTTGTTTAGACACCCCCCCCCCCCCCCCCACCCCCACCCCCACACTCCCACCCCTCTTTCCTTCTGTCTCTGTAGGCAGTGCTGGCATTTCAGCTGTCTATCCCAAAAGGCCCAAGCTGAGAAACAAGTTCTAATACCACCCCCTGCTGGAGGATCGGGGCCACTGGCTCATGCTTTGTCCCACGTACTGAAGACAGAGGGGTACAGTGGGTGGACAAAATAATAACAACACCAGACAAACTTTATGATCTTCAATTCTAAGTAAACAAACATAGGCATCATAAGCTTGACAAAAATGATGTATTGCAGGATTGCTGCATTAGATTGCTGTTATAGGTATTGCTGTTATTTTGTCCATGACTTGTGCTGTATGTGTGCTGTACAAAACCAGAGAAGCGAGCGAAGGGAAGGAACCATAGGTGAATTAACCCACTATGGAGCATTGGGGCAAAAATCTGTTTGTCCCCCACAGACAGCCCAGTTCTCACACTTTCTTTACATTGTGTATGTGCCTTGTCACCTCTGAATACACAGTACAAACTGCAGACTACGTAGGGGAATACTGTATTTTACCTGTCAGTAAACAACCAGTGCTATCTGTAACTGTCCCAGATTACATGTGTGTCAGTTTTAGTTCATTTAAATGACAAAGTTAAAAAAAAAGAAAAACCAAGGTGGGCAAATCTGAGTCCCTTACCAGACAAGGTCTCCCTGACGAGGTAAGGATGCAGGGCTTGTCATATAGTTCTTACATTTCGGCTGAAATTGTATTTTTGTGGTGCAAATTCCTGAAACAAGTTCACTATATTTAAGAAAGTTTCTGACCTCAGACTGTCATCAGGTAAAATGTATTTAAGCAAACAGCACTTATACTACAAATATATTGTTTTAGCTCATCAAAAATGACATGTTTTCATATTGCAGTTGATATATGGTATCAACGCTGTTGGTTGTGTTTTGGTTCTTTCACAATCAGAGTTTTTAATCTGATTAATATTTCTGTAAGACTTCTTGGTATGGAAGAACTTTGCTGTTCTCACTGGGTTGAGTGCGTGGTGACATGAGAAGGACCCAAATCCATATGGTCCAGACAGACAGGAAGAGCTCCTCCATTGAATGACTAAGTGATGGTGCGTAAGCTAACTGAATCATGAGGCAGCAGAAACCACAGCTCAGGCCTGGATGTTGGCAATCAGCAGGCAGTTAAGCTCAGGCAGTTGGCCTTCTGGCTGGACAGTAGCGGAGCACAAGACCTCAGGTTGGTGGCATGAGGGCTGACATCGGTGGATCAGGAGCCCTCAGGCTGGACAAATGAGTAGAACAAATCAGGAACGACAAGGCCAGACAGATGGGCAGAACCAAAGAGGAGGAGGATGAGAAGGTCAGGTACATGGGTTTAGCCACTCAGGAGGAGACCAGAAGATCAGCAACACAGGAGAAGTTACTCTGGGGGGCAGTCAGGAAGTCCACCTGTCAAGGTCTTGGACCCAGTCTCCTGGTTCTCCTCCTGGTCGTCCTCCTGCCTGCCCTGCAGATCTGCTCTGCCCATCAGACCAACTTCCTGCTTGTCCTCCATCTGCCTGAGCCCCTGCTTGTCCTCATGAACATCTTTCTGCCCCCAGACTGTCCGCCTGAAGTCATATACAGTGCCTCTGCCCTGCCCCAGGCCGTCCACCTGAGCTCTCCTCCTTTCCGGCTCCACTGTTCATCATTCGCCTGACCACTTGGCCCCCTTCCTCCTATCTGCCCTGCAAACACCTCATTCCTTCATCAGCCGCTAATATATACATACACCAGCCCAGATCCATTGTTTGTCTGCCAATTCATTGCCATGTGCCTCATGCCTTCCAGCTGTTTCTATTTATATCTGTATATCTTCCTGTTTTTTTCCTGTTACCTGTTCTGGATTTACCTGAATTTGACCTGTTGCCTGTTTACCACCGGTCTACCTGCCTGCTTGCCTACCTGCCTGCCTGCCTTGCCCCTCTGGATTTATTTGCCTAGTTAGTCTACCTTCCTGGTGTTGACCCTCACAATTCTATAAGCCTATACACTGCATACTGTCTCTGCTGCAATAAATCATTGCATTACCAATCAGCGTCCATTGGCTACATTTGAGTCCTATCCCTGTTAACCCACATGCACCAGCCCTGACACTATCAGCTTAGAAGAAATATTGTTCCTGAGTGCTCTTTCTACGATTTGGAATACGTTTTATACTAATTTAAGTATATGAATATTAAGTAAATGATTTCACTCCAAATGAAAATAAAACCCAGAGAGATGTAAGATTTAGCATGTGTTCTTCCTAAATAAACAATAAAGAGTGTTTTGAATAAGTCTGAAAACTGTCCACTTAAGATGAATGAGAAAACATACTTGTACACAAGCACAAAGAAACAGCAATGTCTGGAATGAGGATTAAGTATGCAAAGCTAATATCAAATGTTTGAGAAACTATTAAACAATTTGCAACAACTAAAGGCAGTAAGAAGAAAAATATGATACATTTATGTACAAACGTGTCTATAGTCTGTTAGATATTATACAGTATTTCATATCCTTAAACCAGTGTGGACAAATGTGAGTATTTAGTTTAGTTTTCCTCATATTTGGACAGTAACACTTTTTTGGCTTTCTACCCAAGCACATTGGATTTGAAATGAAACAATGTTTCAGTCTTTCAGCCAGAACGGAGCAAAGCCTTTTTTAAACATTATTCCCCCCAAACTTCTTAACAGTACGTGACAGGTCCAATGCTGTTCACCCAGACTCGTAAACTCCCTCCCCCAAACACTTACAGTTATTTACATTTCACTGTATGCCAAATTAATATAAAAATGAGACTTTCTCAGGCTGTGGTTTGCAAACCTTACTGACACTCCCTTTATTAAGGGTTTAAGAACAGTCATCAAAGGCGTAAGGATCCATGTCTCTCAGCACAACCCCTCCCCTTTCCCCTTCCCTCAAAGGAGACTGGAAAAGCAAAGGCCACTGGGACTTGTAGGACAAAGGGGAGGGGAGATGCTTGAGGCTAATGGGAAGAAGGGCTCAGCTGTGACACAGATGTCTCTCTGGCAAAGAAGTCTTTAATATCCTCTTCCATGAGTCCCACCATGAGTCAAAGATCTCCTAGAGTGCCTCGTAGCTTCTCTCCTTCCTGGAATTCTGGTCCCACTGTGGATACGCAAGCCCCTACCCCCAGCACAGACGGCACTGCCACACCTACACACAGTCTGGTAGGTTTTCATCCTACAATTTACATGTAGAATTTATGATGCTCAAGATTGAGTACAGAATATTTCACTGTGTATTCCTCACCTGCAGCCAACATACTATTTCAGGTATGATGGCTTTACAAAACCAACACACCAGGGCCAGCCTGTGGCATAAGTAGGCAATCACCTCCTCTCCTTCACTCTCCAGCTCCAAAGCTTGCTGTCATTGTCTTGCTGTAGCTTTTCCAAGGTTGAATTGAAGTTAAAGCAAAATCTCATTCAGGGCACCAAAAAGGATAAGAATGGAAACATTTTTAAAATGGCATTTGCTCTTGACATGATGATCAAGGCAACTGTGCATTTTAGAAGCAGGATGTCACTGTATGAGTTTTGAAATTCAGTACCTGGAGAACAAATAACATGCAAAAACAAATAATAACCGGACTGTTGCTTCTGATTTTTCTCTTTCTATGAACATTTACAATCGATTTTTGACCCCAACTTTTCGAGACTGTCCTCCTAAGAAAAACAACAGCATCAGTCATTTTTTAAAAGCCTAAAATGTTTACGTTTAGCTGACAAGGACCACAAGCTTTAGTGAATTATGTTTCTTGTCTGTGAAGGACAAAGGCGAAAGCATTGTGGCATCATGGAAGTTTAAACCCTGCAAGGTAATGTTCACACTGATGACAGCCCTGCGTGGAAAAATGAAACGCAATACGCTGTAAGCTGCCTTTGTGCAGCATAGTATTATCCAGCAGTTACAGAGCAACATAATCACTGAATCTTTGAAGCTGTGTCTCTGGCCATGGTGATAACAGATCCAACACTCAGTCCCTTTAGCTCTGTTTTTGGTCTCTACCAACTCCTGAGGAAAATACTGCTTATATTGGTTTGTTGCTGAGCAGGTGATGTACAGTAGATTTTTAGAGCTTTTTCTCTGAAAACAGCTGGCTGCCAAAAGTTGTGTTGTGAGCTGGACAGCTAAACAATGAGCTGAAACTCACTATAAAGCTCCGTAAAGCTGCAGATTCAGGTGGCAATTCTCTATTCATCACTACAAGCAACCTCTTTCACATTTTCACACTGTTTTCACATTGTTATTTGATACATTATTATTCTAAAAATATCCATTATAGCCACTTTAACCATACTCATGGGACATCAGAAAATGATCATGTGAGTTACTTTTGTAAAAGTGATTTGTAATGGTTTTGGAAGGCACTGATAAATGTTGTTTCTAAAGGTAATGAGACATGACATATTTTGTCATCTAGTTTCAAGGACTTGGGAATGGAACACTGGTTTCTATTTTAACCCTACTTCTTGTACTGAACTGTTAAATGTGGTGTATTTTTCATATAAAATTCATTCTCAGTGCAGCTTTCACATAACAAATTATGATTAATATATACCCATCTCAATACCCATACTGTCCATACCAACGTGCAGTTTGGTTCATATTCATGGTTTTATGGCCTAGAATCCACAGAAAAGGCTGATAAGAAGTGAAGGAATTAGTTTTTTGGTATTATTGGTATTATATAATTTGATGTAATTTTGGTTTCAAGAATATGTCTTTCATAACATGCTAATACAGACAATTTCACGTTAGTGAACAAAAAATCTATTTCTGTCTCTGTGACTTCAGACATCTTGGCACATGCTTTATGTTTGCCACATAGAGGTTTAGTAGTTTCAAGTGCCAAGGCTCCAAGCATGCTTTCACCATTTTTAGTGTGCACTGTTTCCTCATGGTGTTCCTGAAGAAGCTATAAGAACATTCGGGTGCAAATCAGCTGAGCTGATTCACAATGGACATTTAAAGGCATCACGACTAGATTGCACTCATTTAGAGTCTCAAAGAAGTTAGAGAACATTTCACAGCCTATTCAACCACAAGTGTTTTGATAAGTGATGGTCATAAAAGCTGCACCACAAGGCGGCAAATTGAACAGAGAAGGGAGAACCCTTCAGGTAGTGCTCCTGCTTCCAGAGTATCACTCAGTAAAACTCCTCAGCTTGCTTGTTGAACAAAACCAAATGAGCCAGTTAGAGACATAAGGCTTTAAGACACGTGGACAGTGCAACCTCTTACAATAGGGAGAAAAGGTTGGGCTGGAGTGGAGGGTGGTGGGGGGGTCAGTTAATTAATAGAGGAATTTTAAAGTGAGCACATATCGCTCCCACGTACTCTGAAACAGCAGGAATCCATGACAAGCAGCTCATCACACACACATCACCAGGAGAGGAGTGTGTGTGTGTGTGTGTGTGTGTGTGTGTGTGTGTGTGTGTGTGTGTGTGTGTGTGTGTGTGTGTGTGTGTGTGTGTGTGTGTGTGTGTGTGTGTGTGTGTGAGAGAGAGAGAGAGAGAGAGAGAGAGAGAGAGAGAGAGAGAGAGAGAGAGAGAGAGAGAGAGGGAGGCAGAATGTAAGGAAGCTAATGTCCGTGAGTGTGTGTGTTGTGTGTGTGAGAGAGAAAAAAAGAACAGTGGTATAGGATCATGTAAAAGTACAAGGAGCAGAAAACCTGTGTGTGTGTGTGTGTGTGTGTGTGTGTGTGTGTGTGTGTGTGTGTGTGTGTGTGTGTGTGTGTGTGTGTGTGTGTGTGTGTGTGTGTTGGCCATCCGCAGGCAGCCAGGCAGCTCTCTTCGATGAATGTTGCCTGAGGTTTCTCGGGCCTCCCGCTGCTCCCCAGCACTCCAGGCGTCGGTGAGCAGGGAGGTAATTCGCTGACACTGTGTCACTTGTGATAATTGGGGAACGTCAGTGAGCTCGCTCACCTGTCTCTGCGCAGGTGCTGGGATGTCATCACCCACCGGAGAGGAACGGCTCCTCTTCCTCATCTTCCTCCTCCTTTTTTATTTCTCACCAGCCAAACAGCTGCTGTTTATGTGACAGAGAGGAGAACAGGACAGAAAAAAAAAGCTCATTTAAAGCCGTGTTTAGCAATTCATTATCTTTACTGTCCTCTATCTGTGACTGGGGGTAATTGCAACAACACAATTTAAGGTTGATTTATACTTGTGCATAAAGGGGTTACCATCACCTTAGGTAGATGACATGCGTTTCCTCAAATATGTAACTACATATAGGGACTACAGTGGCCACAAAAGTACCTTGTACGGACTGCAGGAACTGTGATTGGCTGCTTATGTTTTCTCCTACAAGTTTTCTGATACCAGCAGAGAATGTTGAGAGTGAAGACAGCATTAGCAAGTTAAAGGAAGGCTCAGCTATCTTCTCCTTTTCAGTAACACTCATCTAGCATCTGCCATCTGCACTGCAAAATTGCTGCTCTCTTTTATAATCAATGAAGGAGCTAGCTAGCAATTTCAGGAGTAGTAATCGTGGTAGCAGTGGTGGTGGTTGTACAAAATAATAACTTTGCAAAACAAATAAGCTGACAAAAAGATAACAAATTAGTAATAAAGATAATAATTTATTGTACCTCACTTTTGACCATTTTTTTATGCATGCTTACAAAATAGATTTTTGTAAATATCTGTTTGTCAGCAGCATGTTTCAAACCAGTTGGGTCAGGAGCAACTAAAGACTGGGGAAGTTTTGGAACGCTCCAAAAACACCTTCCACAGGTAAACAGGTTCATGGTAGCATCATGATTGGGTATGAAAGGGGCACACTAGAAAGACTCAGTAATTCACAAGCGAGAATAGATGTTCACCACTTTATGAACACATGATTGGATAAAGGATGTTATTACACGGACTGAGAAACACTTACATTCATGTCAGTAAATACTGTTTGTTTGCGAATGATTAGATTCTGGGGGGGGGGGGTACATTTTATACAGTGTCCCAAGTCTTTTGCAAATGGGGCTGTATAGCAGTCCTCTGATGGCAGGCACAGTGATGCTGATTCTCTCAATCAGCAAAGTCAGCATAGATCTAGCAGTTGGCAGACCATTAATAAAATGATAGAAACTGATTCATACCTTCACAAAATACAAAGCTAAATGGATCTGAGACATAATTTAGTGTCAAGGATTAAAAAGAAGGGAGAGACATTAATTTGTGTGATCATGAGCATTACGTGCTATGCTGTGGATGTTTTTATACAAATACTGAAACCAGTACAGAGCTGCAGGGTCGATTTGATATGTCAGGAACAAGAGAAAAGTTATGGGAAAAAAATGTCAGATTAGGCAAGAAGTGAAACAGGAGGTGTGGGGGCCACTCGCAGAAGGAGGCAAGAAGGAGCAATCGCCAAACCACTTGGGAGTAATGGTCTGTGAGGCTAATATTTCCTCTGTCTCAGCTGAACCCTGAAGGAGAGATGGGGGGGGGGGCTCACTTGTTGTCGGTGTGATGTTGGGGGGAGGAGGGGTGCAGGAATGGGTCACCTGTAATGGCGGAGCGCTACATTGTGGCCATTCCACACTCATTACACCATTTACAATTACTGCTACCTATCACCCCCCCCTCCCCCCAAACTCCCCAAGAGGCCAGTCTCAACCATTAGCACCATGACTCAAATGAAGTGGATAATTGTGTCTCTCTGTGGCATATCATGAGACAAGAGAGTCAGACAAGAGAGGAGGAGGGAGAAGAGAGAGGGACCAAATGAGAGAGAGGGGAGAAAGAAATGTTAAGACAAAGACATGTACAACATTAAAAAAAGGGAGAAGGGTTGTAATCATGAAATTGCTGGTCTTCCAATTAATAACACAACTCTTCCTTAAATGCAAATTGAAAACTTTCATCTCATTTGCAAAAATTAGACTCTCCACACATCTGCAGCATTGCAGTGAGACATGATTTTCCTTTGGAGGGAGCAAAAATGCTGAACTTCACTGGAGTGTTTCCGTTGGCAGTGCATGCAGCTCAGGTTTCATGCTTTGACCCATGTGAACCTCTATCTGTTGACCTTGTTCATCTGCGACCTTTCAATAGCAACAATTAACAGGACAGCTGTCGGTGACACAACCTGAGAGCAGCCTGTGATGGACAAAGAGAACAGAAACGCTTTGATGCACACGAAACCTAATTGATCATCAGGTAACTGCAGGAAGCCAACATCCAATGCCTTCTTTTGTTTTAAACTGAAATGCATATATGACGACGATCAGTCTTTGCTTGGCCCATTGTATTGTTTATTACATTTACTGACTACATGACACCGCTAATGTAAACCTACACAGCACTGAAAGCATGCAGCATTTCCCTATTTGTATAATTTTTTTTCACCTCACAACTTTCTAAGGATGTTTTGCACCACACCTTTCAGATGTCAGCTTTGGTCACAACCTAGGTTCTTTTCAGCATCCTTAGACCTTAAGAGCTGATCAATGGCAAAGCTAAGATCAGTCCTGAAAGTTTTCAATAAAAGTGACATGACTGGTATGATTTTTTGGAAAGCAGCCATCTTTAATGCGAAACCCATTTGCTCTTAAAGTCAGAACGAGTAAGGCTTTCCTAAAAACACTGTATGCACACAATAATCCATCTCAATCATCACCTACAGCCCACTGGAAGTGTGTGTTGGTGTCTGTATCTGCAGAGACTCTGCCGGTATTTTCTGATTCTGCTGTGTTTGGGCATCAGCCTTTGGGCAGTGGGTGTGTAGCCCACAGCGAATAACAGCCGTCCAGATAGCCAGATCATAGTCACCCATCCAAGTGATCCAGGAGGAAGCTTTGGTGACGCCTCTGGAGTCGTTGAGATGGGGAGGAGGGGCCAACTTTGATATGGTTCCAAACTGCAACGAAGAACCCCTACTCATTCTGCCTTTAAGTACAACGACGGACAGCTGCAAAGAAAACACATGCAGTCAAACAAACATGACAGAGATAATCTCAGTGTTACCTTATATTCAAGCACAAAGATTAGAAAAGGCTGCAAGGAAAGGCAAATGAAACATTTGCTGGTAAGCTGATATTCACAGCTATAGCACAACAGACACTAAAGGCCCAGGATATAATGGGCTCCGAGAGCATCCCTCAAGAGCCACAGAGGAAAGGTTGCTCACTTGCCATCAACCTGATGCACCTTGTCTCTGAAGATCTCCAAGTCCCTTCAGGGTCTAAGTGTTAAGGACTGATGTGGATCACAAGAGCAGCTTCCAGATCCTGATGGGCTAATGACAGTTATCATCTCCAAAGGGGAAGCCTACCACTGTGCATTCAAAATGGAACATGTCTTATATTTTGCACATAGGGTGGGAAAGAGGAATTCATGAATAGGAAAGTGAACAAAAATAGAGATTCATCTCATGGCGTCTCTTGAATACTAAATATAAGATGAAGGCCAATGATTTTAGAGCAAGCCCAGACAGACTTGTCAAACTTTGTGCCATTACTATCCTTTGTCTTAGCACAGTTGTCATGTACAGCCTGTACCCGTATGAAATATTAATTTTGCATAATAACTTTCAAAGGGGAATAAAGCACATAGTTAATTATTAATAGCATGTGTATTCAAGGCATCTCTCTTTTTTCAGAGGCACCAAAATATTCCCTGACAGTTGCCACTCGAAGGAAGAGAATCCCCATAATGCCGTGCTAAAGCAGAAATTACAATCACTAAACACTGATGCAAGTTCCACGAAACATCTAACCTACATTTCACAGGTATCAATGGAATATTCACCAGCGCTCTGTGCTTTCCTGTCTTTTCTTCAGCTGAGAGTCCCACCTGCTCTTCTCATTTATAGGCAGTGTTGAACTTATACAGATGTTACAGCAGTTTCAGCATAGGCCAGACTCCAGAACACAAATGCAATTAGCGCGACAATGGTCCCAAGAACATATCTTAGCAGCTTCACGCTTTACATCGGTCAATTCACACAAAATTCTCAAGTACAGCACACGAGGTCTTTACTTAAAGCTTATAGGTTTTTGGGGAAGCCGAACACACTGAAAATACAATATTGACATATTATCGTTAAAAAGGAGGCTAACATGTTAGCAAGCAGTTGCCTTTGTACACATCCAGCAGAGCAATGTTAGCATTTATTTTGAGATGTGTTTCTGGCCATCCGATGAATGTAAGTCCAAATCACTGTCAAAGGAGGAAGATCTCTGTTTTGGTCTCCAACTCTTAAGAAAAACATCTGCCTCTTCAGCAGCTAAATCCTATATTATGTTCACTTGCTAGCCTGTCTGGCTGCTGTTTGCTGCTGACAGGTAAGTGTTCACTGAGCTATTGGAACTTTCACTGACAACCGCTGTCTGTTGTGTCTGAAAACAGCACTCATGAGAGTAGAAAGAGTGAACCGAAACAGAAAACCTGAAGCAACCAGTGCAGTGAACTGAAAGAAGCTAAAACACTCCACGGAGCTGATGTGACCTGCAGAGTTGGGTTAAAGTTCTCTGTGGGTTTTTCAATACAAATATTAAATGGACTGCAGTGCTTTTCTGGCCTTACCAACCACTTTACAACACAAGCCAGCATTCATACACCAGTGGCAGAGGCTGCCATGGAAGGTGCCACCTGCTCATTAGGGGCGATAACTATTCACGCACACACTCATGAGCTACTTGGGGTTCAGTGTCTTGTCAGATACTTCGGCATGTAGACTGCAGGGGCCAGGAATCGAACCAATGACCTGTTTCATGGCATAGTTGTGTGTCAACTATGCCATGAAACAAACAGCAAGATTATATTGAGTTTAGATATTTCCTTGGGTACAGTGTGTGTGTGTGTGTGTGTGTGTGTGTGTGTGTGTGTGTGTGTGTGTGTGTGTGTGTGTGTGTCTGTGTGTCTGTGTGTCTGTGTGCGTGTGCAGACAGCAAGGCCAAGGTCAGTTAATTTGGAGTGGCTACGTCATAAACCCATCAGGCGTCAGTAGGGGAGGAAATCAAGCAAGCCGCTCTGATGAGGGGAAATGCTATCTGCTAGACAATGGATATCTCATTTACTGCATTTCTGTCCCATTTCAACACACTTTTTCCACAGCCCGTTAATATGCACGTTATCCGACTGCGCTGAGGGGGCGTATTGGGGGGGGCTGAGGCGAGACGGACCATTTCAGTGTCAATTTACAGCAATTCTCGCCGTCAAAAATGAGAGGGAAAAAGTGAGAGTACTTCCCATTTTCTTCCCAGATCTTTTAGTTTAATTCAATTGGACCTTTCAATACCTTATTTATGACACACAGGAAGCATTCGCCCTATTGCATTATGGGGAGTGGGGGAGAGATAAAGACGCTGATTCTTTAAAGCTCTTCAGCACAAAGGGGGATAAAAGCAGATAAAACGAGGAGTGTGTTTTTCATTGTGTTCTGTTCTGTAAGGGAGGAGAGGATTAAGTCGCTTCATAATGCTGCCTGTCTGTGTTCAGGAGACAAAACACAAGCTAACACATTTAACTAAACTCAGACCAGGGCTATATTTAACTTCTCTCCATGCTGTCATCGTGCCGACACACCAAACTTAAACCTAGAAGTTATCAGGCCCTTCCATCGGTGCATTTAAGTGTTTCAGCTCTTTAGGTGAGGACATAAAAAAAGCTCAAAATTAAAGCCTCCTGCATGTCAGTTCTTTCATCTTAGAGCATATCATAATAATCGTGTTTTGATAATCAAGAAACAAATCAAAGTGATCTTTCCAGTACTTTGATAAGAATATGTAAATCTCTAAACACACAGAGGGGAATCACACAGACACAAAATAAACAGTTCTAATGCGCCACACATGAATGATAGGTCAAATGTGATCGAACATCTCCAGCGATGGCGAGCCGGCATATCGCTTCTTTTCCAGGAATCTCAATCAATAAGCAGACACTAATGTGTTTGACTGAGTTCCATATTTAAAAACCGGACAGGGAGGAGGGGTTATTGTTGCACACACCATCTCCCTCAAGTTATATGTGATTAGGTGCAACTGCATTCACACTCGAACATATTTGCTGTTAATTATTGACTTTTTTCTCAGAGATTCGTAATGATTGCTAGTGTCTTTAACACGAGCCTTCCAGGCTCACAGCCCCTGCACACTCTCTGCACAGGCCTTCCATACAACGCACAGAGGGAGGTTGCCAGATAAAACATAATAAAATGACACATTCCCTTACTGAGTAGCACCGCCATGATGGCTCCAGGCGCTACCTTTGTCTCCATCACAGCGATGACTAAAATCAAGCATTGTAACGCGACACCCCTGATTTCATGCAATGTGGTGGATTATGGATATGAATTGAATGCTCAGCTCTTTTTTTTGTGTTCCAAATTCCAAATTAGGATTTTCTGCCTTCATAATGACACAAAGCATTCTCTTAGTCAAATCAATGGCAGCTATTTATATGAGTAATCCCTCACCCAGCACTGAACTGCCAGAAGAGAGGGATGGTTTTTAAAGTAATGCTGCAAAACAAAAGGAATCACTAAATTAATGCAAATTGGCTTCTCTGTCTTTCTGAATGTCCATCTCTGAGAACATGGTTCAGCTGGCCAGGAAGAGGACACAAAACAGCCGTCAAAGACAGCTCGTTTGGTAAATAACCCAAAACGCTATGTTCACTACCAGTTAAGCTTAAAATAAAATGTTCAAATAACCACCCCTCCCCTGCTACAGCAGCAGCAGCAGCTCGTTCCTCTCTGTCTTGCATTTCAACAGAACAGGGCATGAATGCCTGACAAGTAGGCTATCATCCAAGAGATCATTAAGCACAAGGGTTGAAGTGCCATCTTCAGTGCCATGGCAACAGGGTTGAGAGATGAGATAAAAACAATGCGAGGCAGGAGGCAGGAGGCGGGGCGGGCGCTCAACGATCACCCTGATCGATGGATCTCTCTTTCTCTCTCCCTTTAGAGGCCAGGCACAGGAAGGGGAGGCTGGAACGGGGAGGACAGCAAGAGAGAGGAGGGGGAGAAAGGCCAAGCAGCTTTAGGGCTTCATAGGTGCACTAACAGTGGGAACTGTCTCTCTTCAAAGCGCCGATCGTTTTCTTCACAAGGGTCTAATTGAACATGTCAAACAGTGCATTTGCATGGGAATGATTATTTTCACTTTGTAGCGAGGCTGAGCCAGAGGCCTCGCATCTGCACCAAAGAACAGCAGTGCAGATGTGTGAGCACTCCTGAATGAAGTCACAGATTCCGTATCAAACCGATTTGGCTGATTATTTTACAGCTGTTTCTAAAAATGTTTCATGACCTCACAAATCTGGGTGTATCAGACGGTCTTTGTGCTGCAATCCAAACAGATCAGCCACACTGTAATATAGCTTTGTGAAGCATAAGCACTTTTCTGTGAGTGTGTGTATGAACACAGTATCTATTTACCTCTTCTCTTTCTACGTAGCACCCGCTTCGAGTATGATAGAGGTGAGTTGAGAGGAGCTAGTGTATTATCTTTTGCAGCTGTCAGCACTGTTTGCGGTTTTGTGCCGAAGCTCCACGGGGCTCCCACTAAATGCCATCAGGTTACGACTGTGGTTGTTTGCTTTTTTAATTATAGCAGGAATGCTTTTTGAAGCGTGCGATAAGCACTCCACGACTCCCCCTCACTCTCGGGTTGCAGCACCACCATGCACCCGCAAACACGCGCAGACGTGCAGAACACACACAAATCCAGTTTGGGTAGTTGTCTCTCTCAACATGTTGAGAGCAATCTGTCAGGAAATCTTTAGCTTTAAACAACCCACTGTGAATAGGGATGAGGCCCTTTCCATGGGGCAGGGCACTGCAGGGACTTAGCAATAGCTGTCTTTACGCATCCCAGAGTGTCAATAAGGATTATGAGAGCGAGCTTTTATCTCTCCAAACACACAGACCAGTCACTCATTTAAATGGATGAACAATTCAGGTCTGCTCAATAAATAAAAAAAGAATATACTTCCATAAATACATTCAAATCCCAACACCATTCAAATTCCAGCACCATATGCTTAATTTAAGATATAATCTCCCTTTTTCTATTTCCACCAATTCATGGAAGGCAAATCTTTGTACACATAGTTGTTTAAGACCTCAAAGGATAAACACAGACTACCTATTGTTGATGGCAATGCACCTTTATCCTCAACTTAAGACCCACAGTTCCTTTGAGAGTGCTCCTGGCAGATGCAGTATGCAAAGCAGGTGCACTGAGGGAAACATGCCCGACAAAAGAGACATTATTGCATTTCACAACCTCCCAAAAAGAAGAGCGGAATATTAAAGGTGACACAACTGTATTTACACATCATTTCAATAGACCTAAAATAACCTCATTTCTATCTTGCTCTATCAAATAAAAGGAGGCAATAAAATCTGCCAAGAGAAGAACAAATAAAAGCAAATTTTGACATTTTGCTTTTTGACACCTTCCATTTATAGGTCAGAGGAAACACCAGCCGACCTCTCATTGTTTTTAAATGCCATTTTGTAAGGCTGGGAAGCAGGAATTAATTAATGCGTGGGTAGCTGCCACTGTCAAGAGGCAGCACATTAAAATCAATGATTAATAAATTCAAAACACACAACAAACTCAGCTGGGAGATGAAAATAGTATTGTGTGCTCCATAGGAAGCAGCCCCAGTGCGGGTCCTCCCACTGAACGAGGCGTCCACTCAGATGGCTAATGGAAAGTAGCTGGTGCCAGCTGTGTGCCTGTGAATAAAATCACTTTAATTAAAGGAATTACAATGGAAAAGGAACCGGGGATGTGTGGAGTAGTATCGACAGGAAACGGCCTCTCATGTGTGACACACACACACATATACACTCACATCCACACACACACACACACACACACACACACACATTATGAAATCCCATAAAGCCTTAAAAGAACAGAGTGCCTTTGTGCTCGCATTATTAAATAGGCCTAATCCACACATGCTCTATTGTACTATACAGCTCTAAGATCTATTCCAAATATGTCTCCCTCAGTCTAAATTATAAGGGAAGATACAGATACTTCTTTTATCAGGCAGGACATGAGAATGGAGCACTTTGCCAAGGATTTTTAGAAGTCCTGGTCTGCCACAGACCCACTTTCAGATGTAAATGAAATTCACAAATGGTGCTTAGGTGAACATGTTTTGAACGGCTGAACATTTGGCGCTATTGGCAATGCTTCCACTTTGATATGTAGAATATGTAATGTAATGTAACATTGTTATGGCAGTGTGTGTGTAAACACTTTCTAGTTTACACCAGCACTCAAGCTCAATCACTGGTTACAATTTATACCACAGTGTCCTTAATCAGCCGAGAGTATGTGATCAGATTAGATTTATGCACATTTCCTTATACATTTACAAATTAATAGGAAACTTGTGGGACATTTGGACAGCTGCTGGTGGTGACAGTTAGCCTGAAGGAGGAAAGACTGCCTAACAACCAGGAAGTTAACTGGGCAGCTAGTAGTCATTGGTCCAGAGGGTGGTGATACTGTGCACACTGAAGCAAAGCAAGGAGTTTGGATGTGTGAGGCTGTAAATGGGCACTTTGAGTTAATGTCAGCAGGCGAACATGGTCACAGTGCCAATGCAGACATGCTGATGTTTAGCAGGTGTAATGTTTACCATGTTCACCATCTTAGGTTAGCTGTTAGCATCATAACATCTGCTAATGAGCACTAAACACAGAGTATACCTGAGGATGATAGGACGGACATTTGTAGTTTTGCTGCCAGCACTCTTTCAAAAGGTTCCACATATAGATTTGATTGTAACTGTGGATGGAACTCTGATCGAATACATTTTTGATCAATTTGTGTTTTCTGAATATATTCCTAAAGCGCACAGTAGTAGGGGAGACAAAATTTAGGATGGATATAATCCTCAAAATTAACATGGATTACAGTTTATTTACTCACAGTTACTTGTTTTGTTTAAGTTGTGACTGTGACTGATTTAATTTCAATTGTTGGAGTTCTCCTGACATACTGTATCGTATGTAGGCTGTTTGTATTTGTATGAGGTCAGTATACAGCATTGTGCTGGTTGGTGTAAATGCCATATTGTTTGACTTACTGTTCATTAATTTGTCTGGAAATTCCATGTGGGATGTGTCATGTAAATGATCGGACACAAAAAGGTCAGCAACAACAACAACAACAACAACAACAATACATTATACACTTAATTTATGAAAATACAAGTAATCTTGTATCTTTAGGGATATCTCCTTCTCATTGACGTCTTTTAATACTTCAGCTCTGTGGTGAAGCTGGATTATTGTTTGCATTTAAAGCTGTAAATCTCGATTTTTACTATTCATCTTCCACTAGGAGTCACAAAAAATCTGTAAAGTGCATGATAGATTACATCAGTGATCACATCAATGTTGGATGCAGTATAGACTTTCAGTTTTGTGAAAGAATTATTGTTTTCTTCTTTTTTATAATCTTTACTCGTTCAAACAACAGAAACCAGAGGCAGCACATTATCACATCATGACTCCTTCCCTTCATCAAAAAGAGGTTAGCATGATTTTCATGTCGTGCACCTTCTTATTTAAGGGTAAGTAACTGAGGAGCAACGAAATGTAAAGCTGAGTACTTCATGCAGTTTTTAAGGGTGAGTGTGTGTTTGGCATGCCAATCTCATAACAGCCTGATTAATAGACAAAAATAAGTGAACCTTTAAGTAAACTTCACATTGTTTTAATTCCTGATCGTTATATGTTCGCTAATTAACAAATGTGAAAAAAGGAATGCACAATTAGCAGATTCGTAGGGCTGATTCACATTACTCACAAGATTAGTAATCTATTTCAGATTTTGTGCTCATCTGGGAAACATACTTCATGCAGAGGTGCAAATTATATTTGGCAGAGGGAAAACTAAGTGATGACTAAGTGATCACAAACAGGTCAGATTAAAAAAAAATAAAATCAAATGACATGAGTGTGATTCCAAAATGACTCCTCTTGTGCACAAACAGCCTCCATCTAATGCAATTCAGCTGTGCAAGAAGTGACTATGAAACTGAAGTACATTTATTTAACCTTGTCCAGGAGGTCAGGGTGGTACATGGTACAGTTAAAAACACAAAATTCTCTCTCACACACACTTTTGGTTCCGTGTTTCCTCCTCTCAGAGGAGAGAGCATGAGGCTCAGGTGAGGTAATCTGCGGTTTGGCAAGTGGTCTTGCATTTAATTAAAACAGCCACAAGAGGGAGGCAGACACACATTTAAAACAGCATGACAGAGAGGCCTGCATGTACATCAAGAGTCCCTGAGCATTTCAACACAGACATGTTTCTCACTGTGTAAGGGCACTTCAGGGTTTCTGGAGGCCCCTAAACAATCAGCAGTGCTTCAGAAACTCAAAATGATAAACTGGAAATCGTACACAGCTTTCATACAGTAGGAGCCGCTGCCGTGTTTTAGATTACCATACACCATGAGATAAACTTACCCCTTTGAGTTTTGGAAAGAGTCAGCAGTCATAGCCCTACAGTAAATATCTCCCTCCACTGTTGTCAATTAGCCTAAATCAATAAAATATTTAAGAGTAAGACAGTAAGAGAGTAAGAGAAACTAAGTCAGCTGGTGACATCAAAGTGTCTGCTAATATACACTGCAGCAACTTGTTTACATGGGATGGTGGCAAGGCCCTGAGGGAAGTCTGGCCTGGTTCTAACTCTGCTCAGCTCGAGCAAACGTGTTGTTTGGCACTAGCAGTGTCAACATACAGAGAAGAAACTAACCACTGGAGACAAACAAGTCTAAATCTATGCTGGTGGTCAACAGGAGCAGCAGTGTGGTTGCTGGTCACGTTTCTGTGTGGTTGCTTGCAGAGCTGGTTCTCATCAGGCTGCTGACAAAGACCAAAGAGGTGTTTCATAAAGGTGAAAAGCATGGATTATTGTAAGTGAATCGATAGCTGCACTCCATTTGGAGTTCATGCATGGTTTTGGTCTCTTTTGAAAGGTCACACTCTGAACCTTTAAACCCAGCAGAACCACTGTCAGTGCTACTGGCATTGAGTAACAGAAGTTTGAAGCCCATCACTAGTCCAAGTTCAATAAAAGCTCATAATGATACCACAGAAACTCAACAAGTTCATGTTTTCTCTTATGGTACATGTGGGTGTCCTCCAAAAAAGGCAATTTACCTCCATACAGTAAATATCTATATTTATACTGATGAATCTATATTCATATTCATGATATCTGTACCTTTATTTGAGCTATATGTCTTTATACTGAGGTCATTTAATGTTCCTATCTGTGAGCTGTAAATAACTCACTGTAGTGGCATATCACCATGTGCAGAATTCCACTGGCTATTTGAAGTGTCAGTCATCTGCAAACTCAGCTATGATTGGCTTGATCTTCTCATGTAAGAAAAGGCCCCTCTGTTCAACTCAGACTGTTATTGGTATCGCCGGTTGCTCGGCTTCATACGGCAGATCATGACTGGTCAAGTGAGGTGTCATTTGAAAGCTGAGACTCCACAGGGTAACTGGAGACAGGATAGTGTCTGTCTTTATCTGTTTCTGGAAGCTGTAATGGTGAAAATGTACAAGGCAAGTGGAAGACGAGCACATCGCTTGCTAAGTTGAAAGTAGGAAACACCTTTCTGTGGATTACTATCATCTTTTGGTGAAATATCTTTATTGCAGCGGATCGTCTGGATGTTTGTTGATGTTAGCAGACCGTTTTTAGTGATTGTCCATCTGTGGATCACTGAGAGATGGAATTGATGAGTTGCCTCAGTGTTGCACCATTTTCAAAACTGATTGTTTGTCTGCTGTTGCTGTTAATTGTGCCTCCTGTTGTGATTGTCATTTGCATCAGCAGTGTATAATATGAGTAGAAATGTAGCATTTGTGTCAATAGACAAGATTAAAAATGAACAACAAGAAATGATCCCACGGACAGGCCGTTTTTAACTGACAGTTTTAATTAACTAATGATGTCGCAGGTAAATGCTCTTTTAGCACAAACTAATATGGAAGCGTCTGTGGAGGATTAAATGCTGTGCACCACTGTTCAGCTCTCAGGGCAGTCTCATGCCGCGTACAAGTCACATCGGAATTATCACTTCCCACTCATAAATGTGATTGTCATTAACATCCAAGCTGCATCCAAGTTGCAAACAAGGGAATCTTTCCCAATTTTACCTTCCCTCCCATGTGACATAAATGCAGTGTCACTATAGTTAGAATAAGTTATTTGAGGTGCCACAGTTTGTGATACTTACTCATCCTTAAGAGTCAAGCAATGGGTGGCAGGAAAGGGGCAATTCAGGGGTCAATCACATTTCAGCTGTGGCCGGTGCCCTGGGCCCGCCCCTGGATCCACCCATGCCCCACTCAGGTGATTTATTTATCACAAGAAGATAATTAGCATTTAGGGTGTCTATCAGTGGGGTTGTACTAATTGGGTGACATAGCAGTTTCTATGTGTGGAAGTACTGTTTAAATAATGTCAGATGTGCGCCCTTTGTATTTTAATGAATGGATTTTAGGGTGCTTATTATTTAATTTTATTTGATGTTTATTATTTAATTTTATTTAAGTGACATTTAAAGAAAGATCACATGTGATGTTAGTGTCAGTGACTCTGAGCCTACAGCCATGGATCAGCTCTACTTGTGTCTGTCAGTGTATTTAAAGTCACATTTTGAAATATTAAACACTGTGGAGACACTTAAGGCTGAAAAGGATCTGATCTAAGACTTAAATTGTGCACTATGTGCAAGTCATGTCAAAGTCATCAATTCATGTCAAAGTGTGATAAATCTGAAATGAAGCGTGAACTGTCTCAGGTCGATTGTAACACTGGTTAAGGCTGGGCTGAAGCTAAACCTGAAAACTAAGCTGACGTGGACCGGGAGCCTTTGCCATGAAGCCATTCAACTTGGTCTGGGTGTCTTTGGATTACGTGACTTCACTGAGCCTATCATTAGTGATCCTGGATAACTTGTGTCACAAAGCTGGTAATGAACTGGCTCTGTTATCTCTGGGTTTATCAGTCCTGCCACAAGCAGGTCCATGTAGGAGAGGAGGAGTTGTTAACAGCAAGCAACATCATCAGAACCATGAATGAAGTACTTGATATGAAATGAGAAGAAACAAAGATCCCTACAGTAACATTTAGCTAAAGCGCAGCGAAATCCCATATTCAATGAGCACTCAAAAAAGCACTCAAAAAGTCAAAGTTAACATCAGACTGGAGAGGAGAAGCAGCTCATGGCTGAAGAGGTCTGAGGTCAACAGCAAATGATTCTACTGTCTATCGCTCATAGAGAATGTCGTCAGCAAGACTGAAGAAAGGGTTTCACTTTTTATTGCTGGGTTAAATCCAAAACACTGAACAGAACCTACTCTGGAGCAGGTTAGGTGTGCAGTATAAGTTCCCCAGGCGATGTAGCCACGTTAAAAAAGAGCCACCTTTGTGACTTTGAGGCTTTAGGCTCAATACACTTTTGAACCCATTAATCTCACTTCACAGTTCTGTGTTTTGTGCAGCAATACAGACAATTGCATAATATAACGTAAAATATAAAATGTGTGTAATGTATAAATGTAACAAAATGGGTCTTAATGTGTCTGCAGGCCATTCTTAATTAAAACCGACAACAATTGAAACATGTCTGGCAGACAGACAGCAGGCAGCTGATGTGTATTGGTGCAGCTGCTGGCATGCCAGTACTGCCAGTTCTAGCTGTGAAATAAAGGCTCAGACCTGATTTACAGGGGAGATGGGGTGATTTTAACTCTACCTGCACTGGTCAGTTATTTTGATCACATTCAGAGTATGTATGTTATTTTTCACCTCCACCAGCAGCTAATCATTACATTTACCAATTGTTTTTACCTAATTCACTGGTCTTCCTGTATTTCCTGGCATTTACATCTCATCCACAGTAGTGTCCCTGTATTCTGAAGTGATTTTTCTGAGCTTTTTCTTTCCCTGTTTTTGGTAATCTGACACCAACATGTAGGCCTGTTTGGGAATCAAAATAAAAAGTTAAAACTCATCAAATGGGCGAAAGGTCGATAATGTCTTTGCCTTTAGAGCCCCACTTTTATTTATTTATTTATTTATTTATGGGGGGGGGGGCAATATTGATTAAAATTTTGGTGGCACGGTGGTTCATGGTGGTAACACTGTCGCCTCACAGCTAAAAGGTCCCAGATTGAATCCCGCTGTGTGAAGATTTTTCATGTCTGTGTGTTCAGACAAATTCTCCTCATGCAGTATCTTTGCCTCCACTTCAACTCTCAGGCACCTCCTGGGAAGTCTCCCCACCTTCCACTGTAATGTTAATCCCACCCATTCATAAACTCAATGCTTCTCCTCTCATCCTCTCACTAATTTATGTATTTAAAGACCAATACAAATAAAAAAGCATGAAACTACTGGTTCTCAACACTCCTGGAAATATGGTGAAGATGTGTTATATCCTTGAGCTTCCAAGTGGTTCCTTAAGTGAAATATCATGAATGTACAACATTGGGGTGTCTGCAGGGTGAAAGGGCGGAGTTAGTAGTTTTATGGCCTTTCCACTAAGCTGTCAGAGTTGTCACAACAGAGGGATTTTTGTAGCATTGCTGTGATTTAATGGTAAGCCCTTCCAGGGGTAGATCTGACACTGACAATTCCTTCCAGTTGTTTGGCTGTGGACTTTGCGTACTTTAACTCCTCATTGAGATTTGCGCTTTTGTAGAGTCAGCAACTTCATTTTTTATTTATTGCTTCTTCAATAAAAGTTGTATATGATGGAGTTTAGTGACTACTAATTGGAACTAATTGGGATGATGTTTAGCAGGAATCATGGGGAGGAAGGATCTGATCTTTGGGAGTATTGCCATTTCAACAGTAGAAATCCCTCCTGTTAGGGAGAGAGGTAAGGTCATTCAGCAATTACCATCATCTTGGCAGAAATATTTATGCCTTTATGTACCTTAAGTGATCCATGGGAGATGACAGGGTTCCTGTATTCCAATTCCCCCATCCACATGATAGTATTACAGATTTATTAGTGGTTGGAGATTGAATACAAGTACTCAGTATTCTGAGATTGAACTGGATGTGCATTTTTTTTTTTTTTTAAATAACTGTGCACATTCTCTGCATTGGCACCATTAGTAGTTCTAACTCCACTGAATTTAAAGGGTTAGGTTTAGGGAAGCACTGTTCCTCTTTGACCCATTGTGATGGTGTTCATAGTATCGACGATGTCTTCTCAGTCACCACACTTAATCAGAGAGAACATCTTCAGGAGTTGATTGAACTAACTCTGACCAGCTTTTCAGTTCTTCTCATCTCAGGGTTAGTGAGCTTAAGCCGTATTCACACATGTAAAGCCATCCTGAATGTTTCCAGACATTACCTGGACAGGAATTTTGTGAATGCAAGTGTCCCAATGAGTTGAACCAGACATTAACTGAACTGTAACCTGCCAGCTGCCTTCTACAAAGTCTGTGTAATGTCTGACTGAGCTCCTGTGAACAGAGCAGGTCATAGTCTGCTAGCCTGTTTGCCTTCCACTCTTGTTGATAGTGCCAGGGTGACACATAATAATAATAATAATAATAATAAACTTTATGTATTTATTTATTTTAGAACTGGTAGGCAGGTACACATGCATGACAAATATTGGAAACGCATAACGTCATTTATATCAGAATGCATCTTTGCAAACCAGGCAACAGCTTGAGTCTTGGTTTTACAATGGACAACATTGTGAATGGGATAACTTTGGTTGGACGCTGTAAATAGTTTGCACTGTGAAGCTGTTATGGTCCAGCAGGTGGCAGTAATACAAGACATATGGATGCCACCACTATAAAACTCAACAGAAGAAGAAGGCAGTGAGAAATGAGAAATGTCCCAAAACAACAGACATGAAGCAGCTACTTTGACATTTCAGCACCTACAAAGAAACATCAAACCAAACCAGAGCAGAAGAAAAGGCATTTCTCTGAATGCTCAAAATGCAGCCCAAGATATGACGCTAGCGTCTACATCCAGCAGACACAAGTGTGTTTTATACAGACTGAGAGAAGTTCAATCATCTATCATTTGATGAACACCAGATGAGTCAGGAGCTCATAAATGTGGTGCAAGCTATTGCTAACAGACAAGCTAGTGAAGCTGATCCTGTGACATCTGTGCTGAGGATTTGGCTTTATTGAAGCAGCTACTAGCGAATGTCAGAGGTGTATCATGTGGGGAGTTAAGTTGCAGTCCACTGAATTTTGAGGTCACAAAAACACTGCAACTTGACGGACACTCCAATGAGAGAATGGATGAGCTTAAACCAGCAGGAAAACACATGACATTGTCCTGTAGGACTTGGTCCAAACACTAAAAACAAGCAATCCAGATTGTGACTCCTACATCAACAAGGTGGTTAAATTGTCTCTTACACTGCCTTTGAGCAGTGCAGCATGTGAGAGGGGGTTCTCACATCTCCCCATGATAAAAACCAAGTCCAGATCTCATCAGTCACACACTCGTCTCTCAGCTCTGATGCACGTTCACCTGTGAAAGACAGCCACAGAAACATTTGGCTCAAAGCCAGCTGTTGACCAGTGGGTGGAATCAGCTGACTGGAGGCTCAGCAGTGATTAGGAGGTGCATCTTCAGCAGCTACAATGCAGGAAGGTGAAGCAGAGGACGGTTAGGGAAACACTGGGGAGGACAGTGAGGAAGACTGTGAGAATTACATTCTCAAAACTCTAAGATCATTTGGCAAAACAGTCTTACAGTTTAGCACAACAGCATAGCTCACCTGCAAAAGCTCATATCTCTCCCTAAACTGTTCACTAATGTGTCAAAACTAAATTCCTTTCTCATACAAATAGTCAGTGCCCCCAGAATGCATCGTTCCTTTGGCATTAACACTTCTTCACTGGTCACTGTCCTCATCCTTCCTCTCCTGGCCATCCTCCTCACCCTCCTGGCCACGCTGCTGTCTGTCTGGCCACAGATTCTCGTCCACATCACAGCGCATATTCTCCCTTGCAATGCAACGAGGGAAGAAATGGAGTGCACGTCGCGACCATCCACTACACTGATTGTAGGGGATTGTACTGGTCCTGGTCACGCTCTATATATACATGTTTGGCAGCATTCACAATCATACATACTGTTTGATTGGTCATCTGAGATGTGTGAAACTCCTCCTTCGTTCGTCAAGTTCTAATTTCACCTGACTGTCAATCAATGTAATCAATTTATCAAATGTTCCAAGAGATTCATATATGGTATTCATGGTATTATGTTCTTGACAAATTTGACAATTGAACAAACTATTGTGCATGTGATGACTTATACAATGAAATGATGCTGACATTTTTTGGGGAGAACAACCATTAGACTGAGAATCAACAATCAGTTTAGATCAACAAGATCTATTCACTTGGAAATTGTGCTAAATGTAGGCTAACTGAGCAAACTGTAGGCTACCTGTACTTAATCATTTGCAAAGATATACTGAGACATTGAGACATGTACTAAGACATTTGCAATTTGATGAAATTAATGAGAAATTCAATTCTGTTGTGAACAATTGCCAAGTGGTTTTGAGGTTTGTCCATGTTATTTTGAGAATGTAATTTCTGTTTCAAGAAATGAGCCAAACCAATGGAGAAAAACTGTAAGACCCCGCTATATGTGGGGTGAGTACACACCTGAGTGCCTGACTAAAAAAGTTATGTGTGTCCCTGCATATTGTGGATTCAGTCCTCCTCCTCTGCCCTGGCACAAGCCCTCGCCTAAACCAAACAGAACATTTCCAGTCAGTGAGAAGACAGCTGACGAGGACAATCTCCTGTTGACAAGGCAACTCTGAACAATGTCCACACCTGATTCTCTGGACGCTGTCTGGAGTTCACATGAGAAAACAGCTCCAGAGTTCAGGCATTAGTTCAGTTTTTGTTAAACCATCCTTGTGGAACACTGTCTGTTTTTTCCCAAAATGTAGTTTTTTGTAATGTTATTGCATTTTGTGGATTGTTCTGTCTTTCTGGCCTCTGTACCATGAACTTTGTCAGGTCCAAATACAGTAATTCTAAGTCACAACACCTTCATGATGTATCTGCCTGTTGAAGTGCATCAGAAGTTTAGATGCCGTCTCACACCTGCAGGCTCGACTGTGGTGGACACTTGGGTCTCTGAAAACTTGGCCTGAGACTTGCAGCTCTCAAGTTTTGGCCTGAGCAAATCCCCGAACAATAAAAAGCAAGAGGCATTACCAGCCCTACATGTATGCATTGAAAGGCCTGCCTCGTGTATAGGTAACACCTTCTGCATGATGGTCCTGAAAGATTCACTCCTCCTCCATCCTTCTTCTTGAAGTTAAAGGTTTTTTTTTTCCTGAATGGTTTTATTCCAGCCAACCCAGAAAGACTCCTGGAGGATTTGTATTGACAGCTCTGCTGTCATTACAATGCACACATGCTCTGAATTCACAGACTGAACTGAGTGAGAAGTGGATATTTCTTTTTGTTGGCTTGAATCTGATCCAGTCAATGAACTGTTACTTTAGTGATGGTATATTTGCATGTTTGTATTTCTCGGTGAGAACAGGATGCATTCCAGAGGACAGCGTCACACTGACATCTAGTGGAATAAAGCCAGAGGGAATCTGATTTCTTAAGGAGAACAGGCAACGGCAGTACATGCAGGGGTCACACTACAGTACATAAGAGCACAAAGATTTCATAACAACAATGGTTTTACAAACAAATTCAAAACACAACTAAAGACTGTTTCATTAAAAGAGTCCTCAGAGACCATCTTTAATGGAAAATATGTAGCAGCATTTTATTTTGAAGAGTCAAATAGAAATCTAACATTTTGGTGGTGGGGAAACAAACGGCAGGTTGGGATTAAAATAAAAGTTAAATACAATCAATACTTTAGCTTCTGAAGCCTGGCTGGTTCACTTGTCCATTTCGGTAGCCAAGCTACTGGTCCCTTAGCAAAACATGGCCATGTTTTGTCCAATAAAATGGACAGAGTAGAACCAAAAACAAGAACACACTATTTCATATACACACACACACACGCACACACACACACACACACACGCACGCACGCACACACACACGCACACACGCACGCACGCATGCACACACGCACGCACGCACACACTCACTCACTCACTCTTCCCCCTCCATCATGCAAAGCCCATTTTCATAGCAGCACATAGAGCCAAATATGACCCTAGGAATAGTTTTGGGCAAATGAGGCCACTAATAGATTAAAAACAGCAATCACCACACACACACAAAATTAAAGAGAGACTCCATAAAAAGTCCATTAAATTTGGCCTCTGCATAGAAAATAAAAATGGCAGCCACTACATGTAGGTGTGGTTGGTAATTAATGCAAGCACTTGTCTGCAGTGGGGTTCAAAAACAAGAATCTCCCCTTGAGCCATCCCATCCCCAACAGTCCTTTGCTCTCATCCAAACTGGAGGGTGAAAGTTTCCTGTGGGGATTGGGACCATGCAAACTATTTGCTCACTGTGTCAGCGTTCCCCCACTTTAACCAAAGTCAGCGTGTGCAGCACGACAGACATTTAAAAGCATCTGGATCCAAGAAATCAGCACGACTCTGAAAGGAGAAAATACTATTTCCATCAACGTATCCCCACTGAAAGTCCAATAATACACATGTGGACTGGTACTGCACAGTCGCTGCTCAGAGTCAATACATCCCAGTTTTCCCCACTTTACAGCTATAATGTAAAAATGTAATTAGGATTCGGCGTCGTCTTGTCAGTTTCCATGTTTGTTTCGTTACTTTGGAAGAGGCCGTTGTGGGGATGGGGTACGCATCCTGGGTCTGATTTTCAGCAATGTGGCATCCACTCTGACCAACTCTTCAGTTTTCTCACTGCTCAGCGGTGGAGTCAGGACGCCTGACGGGACAGGACAGTTGCTGTGACGCTCCAGCTCCACATCCTGGTAAGAGTAGGCCTTGTCCTGTACACAGCAGAAATACACAGATTAACTGTGCGGTCACCAAGAAGGAGTGGAACAGGGGAGGTTTCTCTGTACTAAATTTAAGACATGCTTATCAATAAAAGATTCTGTAAGGTCACAACTGAAAGGCAATCAGGTCCATTATGCTAATTATTCATGCTGTGGAAATCTGAAACATGTACAGACACTGATGACAGTCTTTTGATGAAACTTACAGACAGGCTTGGTCCATCAGTTAATGTGGACGTTAGTGCTGACCGAGAAATTGTACTTTAGCTTAGTTTGACGAGTATCATAAAAATTTGGCAAATTTTTGTAAACTTGGCTGCTGGCTGAGACAAACCAGCCCTTCCTCCCGCCATCAGCTTTACCTGCAGGCTGTCAATCACATCAGCAGCAGAGGGAGGAGGACAGAGGACAGGGTAAGTGACTGATACTGACGGATGTCTGTGGTCTTTCTTTCTAAACTTCACTCACTGCTGTGATGTCAGGAAGATTATTTATTTTATTGACATTTTAGATTTTGGTTACATTTCTACAAAGGTAGATTTTTTAAATTCCATGAACATTTTTCTTTTTGTCATTTTGTTATGAGCAAACTCAGCCACATTCTGGTAGAACAGGTCCCCAAGGACCCCTGTGTTCAGTTTTTTCAAGTTGTTTTACTGCAGCACTTATTAACAACTGATCACTGAAGTCATACTCAATATGCATTCACTTTGGCCAGTAGAAAACACTGACTTCATTTCTTTATCCGGTGGGCATAGGCTATTCAATGTCTGGGGGTCTATATTAGCAGTGTTCCAACTAAAGCAGAAGGACATTTTAAATAGTTATTTATTGAGGCGGTTTTCCAAGATTTTTTCATTTCTCTTCATCAAATATATTAAAACTGAGAAAGAAAATCGTAGTGTGCCTTCTCATCACATTTCACTTACCAGCCATGCAATGTAGGAGGCGTGGGTCTGGATGTTGTGCATGTCATCTGCAGGGATTCCTGCGAATGTTTTCATTGGCGACCCACCGAGCTCCCGCAGTGCCATGGCGAATGGCACCATCCACCTCACACACTCCTCTACCTCCACCCTCTTCAGAGCTGCATGGACAAACGGATTAACGAAGAGTTGACCAAACACAACCAGAGCAACACCAGGAAGAAAGCACAAGCATTACAAATAAAAACCTATGTATACTGGGATGCTTTAACATAAAACTTTTGCTCAAGAAGAGTACATCTCAAATTATTATTTTTTACCTGAGACATTTTCCACCAGCTCCAGTGAGGAGAAGTGAAACAGGGCAGAAGCAGCAAGGACGCCATTGGAATACTCAAGGCAACGCACATCAAGCATGCACAGGTCCAACAACTAGAAAAAACAGAAAACCAGCTGTATTTAAGTATCAAAGCAGGTCTCAAAATATGTATTACAAAGAAGGTTCTCCTAATAAACCACAACAGAATCAACTGTGGTATTTATGCAAATTCTGCTTTTCGCAGGGTGTGGGGAAGCACCGAACACAGCAGCCTCTCAGTGCACAGAGAGCTGTTTGCTTTCCTATTCTTCTCTATGCTGGGCTGATACACTGTGCAAACTATTGTCTCCACTTCTCACAGCAGTAGGAGTTATGTCTTTTCTCCCAGTGTCAACAGGTGTTATCATGTTTCTGAGTCACCTGTGGGTGCCAGGTGAACCCAGTGTGGTACAGACCACATCCTATTTTGCCTTGATCCCATGAGCAAGCTTCTATGAAATAAAATCTGAAGTTATGGTACATAACTAACTTTTGCACCTATTCAGTTCAACAGTCAGTGGGGAAACTCCAATACTCGATCGGCCATCACTCACTCACTCACTCACTCACTCACTCACTCACTCACTCACTCACTCACTCACTCACTCACTCACTCACTCACTCGGCAAGTCAGGGACTGGCTTTTGCTTTCATGAGGCTGGCCTCAAAATCCTGCTGTCCAAGCTACACTTGGCACTTTCCAGAACTGGAGCTGGATTTTTACAAATAAATATTGGCCTCTGTAGTTTCAGAGTAGAGTTTTGTTTTGTTTTTGATTCAATAAATCCAACTTGGGATCAAATGGACAACATTCAAGATGAACTGCATGATGCCGCCTGCACTTTTGCCCAACATCACTGATGTTAGAATTAAAGTAATAACTAACTTCTGAGAACAAGGACATACGAAAAGAGACAATTAAACTATTCAGTATTCAGTTAACTCCAATGTGAAGCATAATTTTCAATGTCAAACATCACAGGTGAGAAATAAGTTTGTCCAGCATTGCTTAAATGCAGTCATACTGAACAAGACATGGAAAAAAGACACCAGTCTAAGGTGGAAAAAAAAAAGTCAATTTCTCCAAGAAAGGTAGGAGGGGTTCACCATGTGCACATGAATGTAGATGAAGACATACACAGCTGAAATGTTCGTCAAATTAAAAAGCCCTGTGCGGACCTGCAACACTGCTATTTCTACCACTGCTTTATATTAATGAAGAATATAATTGATATATCAATTTATTAGTAAGGAAATAAAAAATAAAACTCACACACACAAAACCTACCTCTGCGATCTGTGTGAAGGTAGCCTGGGGGTATCTGGGGATGAGCAGCTCGTCTGTCTCTTTCAAGTAGGCCACCTGCATGTAAACATTGAGCCAGGAGATGGGAGTCTGTGGGCTGAGACTCCACTCAAGCTCCTGTGTTTGAAAAAGAGAAAGAGCAGACAAGCTGTTGCTGTTGGTTTTGCTTCTCCATCACCAACAGCAATACAACCAAACCAAACTAAATCTGCATAAATTCAAGATTTTCTTCACTTCCGAAAGAACTACCTTTTGGACAGACGTGCTCCAAAATCATGCAATAAAAAATGTATTAAAAAAACGCTGTTAGTGCTTTCTGTGACTAAAGGCCAGTCATTACAAGAGCCAGACTGTTTACATGCCAAGTTCAACCATAACTAACTCCATCAGGTGAGGCAGACTGGGCATGTGAGTCTAGGACAGATGCAGAGCAGTGTTTGTGTGTGTTCCTTACCTTCATAATAATAATTTCCATACTGAGAATCTCATCTTCGGTGCAGGCTTCGTCTGTAACATAGGCAAACTGGTGGACCTTGGGAGGATACATCTCCTGGGAGAGGCAGAGCATGGGACTGGCATTAGAAAGACTAATCATCATCATCATCGTCGTCATTGTCGTCAAAGAAAGGGGGAAAATACAATTACGGTGATGTACCTAAAGCAAACCCACAACCAAGACTAGCCCACAGATTCTGACCATTCCACAGTCCACCCATTCTTACCTCTACTTTAGCAGCAATGAAGAGACACGTGATGCCTATGAGCTGCAGTGTTGTTTTGAACACGTTTCTCTGTGTAGCCATGAAGCGATCAAAGTAGTCCTGAGCTAGGTGGTATGTCTCCCTGTGCAGTTTGTACACTTCACTCACCTAAAACATAAATGCAAACAGAACATCACTGCACTGATGTGGCATCCACTGACATCAGACCATATTCACAAGTCGGTTTGTTTATGTGAGGGAACGAGGGACAAGAAACGGTTTCGGGAAGCTCACAATAATCGCGGAGCAAAATGTATTCCATCGAGAGAAACTTGTCTCATGGCAAAGCTTTGTTGCTTTTCACTGGAACGGAGCCTTTTGTATCTGCTGATTTGTGTCATTCCTAATTTAGAATATTTTAATACAAAAATGAAAAAGGCAGTGAGTGGGTTTCATTTTTCTGCATATTTCCACACGTTTCACAAAAAGATACAGCGACAAGATTCAAACTTGGTTATAAGCTGAATAAACTCGAAATTGTGAATTTGTGGTGGGTATTTTTTACAAATAGATGCCTACAGATGCCTATATCTGGGCCTTATGAGCTGGACAACACCGTGGGACCACAGCATGAAGCCTTACCCTAGGCCAGGTTCAATAAATTTAATACAATACTACAGAAATTAATATTTTATTTATGTCTTTCTAATGCTGTGTCTCAGTGTTCTCCACTAACTAACTAGACAAGCAAAAGCTTTATTTATTAAGACAAATATCTATTTATATTCAAGCAATTATATACTATTTTGGGTATCTACCCTTATATTTAGGCTATATATCATCATAGTGTGCGTGTGTGTGTGTGTGTGTGTGTGTGTATATACATACACATATACACACACACACACATATATACACACATATGTATACACACTCATATATATATATTTTTTTGAGGCCATTCTCTATATTCATATATATTACTATATATATAGCATATTCACACACACACACACATATATATATACATACATACATACATACACACACACATATATATATATACATATACATACACACACACACACACACACACATATATATATATACATACATACATACACACACACACACACACACACACACATATATATATATATATATATATATATATATATATATATATATATATATATATATATATATATATATATATATATATATATATATATATATATATATATATATATATTTATTTATTTATTTATTTATTTATTTATTTTTCTTGCTCTGAATTCCCTGATTTGGCTGTAAAATACCCACTGAGGCTGCATATGCTAGTTTTCAAATGTCGAGGCACCCATCATCTGCCCAATTGGTTGCAACAGGCTCAATCTTTAGACAAAAGAAGAGAACAGGGCCCCTCCTTTCAGCAAGGCTGTAGAGGTGAAATGGAAGATCTTAATTGGCCAAGTGAGGTGTCAATCGAATTGTCATAGTGCAGCGACCATCTTGAGACCAACATGTAGCCTGTGATTGCATGCTTGCTGGAGTTATAACAGAGAAAACATAGATTACTACGTCTGCTGGTTAATTTGAACTGATAAAACAGCTTGACTGGGCTGGATCATGTGGACCTTTGCCAATGTCACCAGACCGGCTTTGTCAGTGTTGCAGGTTGTTGGATTACTAAGAGGTTTCAGTGCGTTTACTCAATTTTATAATCGGATGTTTGTTGTTGGCATTGACTGCACCTGCTGTTTTGATTGTATCTTGAAATGGGTTACATCAATAAAATCACAACAATCTTTTCGATGATGTATGGCATGAGCATAAACTTGAACATAGAAGTTGTGTATATAGACGGGCAGAGCACTGAACACTCCACGGCCCGTCCACAGGCTGTACAGCATTAGGGGTTAAATATATACAGTATTCTTTAGAAACAGACTTCAGAGCTCGCATCCGTCTGATCAGGTCTCACATTACTACCATGCAGCCCTAATCACAGTTATTGTTAAAGTAATTTATATTTTGATCTCTCTCAGAGACACAAGAACTCTTAAGTTATGAAAGTTATTATGTTTAGGTGTTGACAAAAGACACATCCTATCAATCATCAAGGCATGCTACAGACCTCCATGAGCCAGTCCAAGAGAATTGCCCTCATCTTGGGCTGCAGATGAGGGTGGTTCTCCATCATGTGGACATCCCTGGTGTAGGTCTTATCCTTCTCCAACATGTTGTTCCATACCACGTCCTTACTGGCCCAGCTGATAACAAAACAGAGACAGACAAGATGAAAACTTTTCCTTGGACAGATACATGGATAAACAGAAAATGCTGAGTGAACACTGAAGCACAGGCCTCTTTGCCTGCGCTTAACTTATGTATCCTTCAGTTGAAACCCATCAGTATGTTACAAAAGACAACAAGGGTTAGCTGAATGATATTGAGCCCAACCTGCGACACAACACTAGGCCTACTCACCACAGTGCGGGAAGCGGGGCGCAATGCACAGGGGTTGCAAATATGTTGTTAAGGACATAGTGGGGGAAGCCTGCGTTAATTAAGGCAACTGGTTGGTCCTCTTCCTGATCAGGTGTGGGGATCCACCTGTGTGGACTTGTGTAAACAGGATCAGGACTCCAACCCAGCTTCACAGGAAAGAGGGATAGCAGAGAGAGATGAAAGAAAGAGAACATGAGGGTAAGGCTGTGAGACTGACCGGGCCATGGATACATGAACAGAATTGAGACTTTTGTTATATTTGGTGAAATCCTCTTAATATTTTGGGGGTAATCAATAAATCAAATGCTCTGGCAGAAAAGAAGAAAGTGGTATCTGTGGCAGGCCTGAAACAAGCCTGCCTGCCCCTGTGAACACTGCCACACACTCATCGTGCATTTCTTCCACACAGTTACACTGATATGTTACTAAATCTATAGCAAGATAGCTGCACAACAATGAGAACGTGCAGCCAAAATTACACAATACTGACATTGTAGCCTGACAGCCGTGATTACTACTAATAGCCATGTTTGGTGTTGATGTTCATTATGATAATGTCAGGTGTTTTCTGAGGTAGCTGGAAGCAGTTAGCAATGACAGCGACGCAGCCGGCTCCATTACGCACCCCGACACTAAGTGATAAAAGACAACCATGCCTACCTCACAATCACGCTGTTTCTTCTTTGTCATCTCTGCTACCTCCTCATCATCCAGATCTTGTAAACACTGAGGAAGGAGAGAAAGAAGGAACATGATGTTATTTTGTCTGTGATTCAGTTCACAGACAGCACAGAGCTGGTCCAGTCAGATGAATTTCCACTGCAGATCAGTTTGTGAAAGGCACAGACTGAATCTTGTCCTGCGGTGCTTTGCTTTGTAAGCACCCGAACAAGTACTAATAAATGCAAGAAAAGTCAATATCAGCTTCATAATTCTGTATACTTCAAGGAAGCACAAGACATTGTTACTTGCAAGCAATGCTGAACATAGTTGACACCAGTTTTAGAATTGGATTATTGAATTAGGCCTACATTTACAACCTAGCTGCAGCTGAAAATGGGGTTCCAGCCAGTTATAAGCGAGCCTGCAAGCCTTTCAGACTACTTACAATAGCAACATCTGCCTTCCTCTTTCTCGGTCGTACTGTAGTTGTCCTGGGCGCCTCGGGAGCAACAGACTTCGGTTGTGTCTCTTCCCTGTAACAATACAAAATTACAACGCAGCTCTAAGAGTCCAGAGTAGACATAAAACACTTAAACATGCTTGGATTAACCTGTTAATGTGGTCAAAACAAGGTGCTATAGCAAGAAGCTAACCGCCCGGATGGCTAAAGCTCCATCAACTTTTCTTTCTGTCGTCACACACTTTGATTGACGAGCTTCAAAGAACCGTGGTCGAAATAAATACGAAACTCACCGTTTCCCCAGCATTATACTCAGCGAGATGTGTGTCCGTTTCGGAGTAAACCTGTGAATGAGAAATGTTTTAAGTCTTATTTTGGGGTTTAAGAAAACACAGTCATTCACTCCCAACCCCCACTCTCAACTCCCTCCTCCTGACAAAGCCCAACTCCGTCTGGCGCGGGGAAATGGAAACGGTACGCAATGTTAAAAGTCGCTTAAAGTACCACACAGTGCAAGCATGTTCGTGAAATTAGTCGGTGACAAACAACAGACACTACATTAGCTACTTAACGTTGTTATTTTGCGTATTTTAGAGGGGAACCTAGTTATTTCCCCCGCTAACTTTGGACAGATGGCTCGCCACATAATGGCCGAAGGACATATGCACAGCTAGGGCACCTATTTCCCAATTCAGCATTAAACAGTAATCGCAAATCAATCCGAACACGCCACGAACACAAGCGACTTTTGCGTATGAGCATCCACACAAACTTTTTAATTCATTAATAGCAGTCAAACATGTTCCGGTTTAGCCAGCACTTAACTCAACTTAGCTAACATGACAAAAGTTGCACCTCAAGCTAGCTAAACTAGTTAACTCGATGCAGTGATTAAGTTTAGTTTCAGTCACTCACCTCAAGATTCTGCCCTTGAAGTTCACTCTTATCCACGTCGAAGAAATAAATAAGTAGCGTGTAATTTCACCGCCTGTTGCTCAGACTCTGAGGTGCTGTGTGTGTGAGTCCAGGCCGGGCTAGTTCCTCTGAGCTGGCGCCTTGTCGGGAACAGATGACTTGAAGCATCAACGTCAGGGAGGGGTAGATTTAACTTGGCGCTAAACCGCCAGCTTCGCCGCTTCTTATCAGACTAATTTCAACTCCATTCACCACAGTTTCACACCTGTGGCATGTGAAAAGCCTACGCGTGTCATATAGTAGGTTTATATTGTGCTAAAGAAATGGAAAAATAAGTTTATAAACGGGAGGCGTGACTGCTGTCGGTGACAGCTGCAGGGGCGGCGCTTTCAAACAGGAAGTGTTCAGGCACCGCGTGGCTAGTCTGTCAGATGTAAACAAAGCCGTACTCCTCTGGATTAAGTATAAAATAAAACATAATACGACTCAGATAATGTAAGATAATTAAGCCTTCTCAGTCGGTGAACTCCATATTTGATTGTCACTCAGTGTTACTCTGGGCGCATCAATTATTTAGCACAAAAATGAACTATGTTAGCCTGCGGATGCTTCTGTCGTCCATTTCCTGCATGGGTTGCCATACTTAACCCCCATTGCAACTCCTTTTCCTAAACGAACTACTAAAATCGTTTTTGATCCAGGTGCTGAGGTAGTGTAAGATAAACAACGTTTTCTTAGCGGCTTGATTGGTTTATTTTTTTTAACTCTTTGGTCAAAGAAAGTTGACCTTTGACCAGTCACGTGACCCCGTGTTTAGAAAGACCAAAAGCAAGATATTTTTGTCTGCCTGGTTTCTTCACAAAAACGGAAACATGAAGTTTGTGGACCTTTTTGGGCGCCTGAAATCCGTGGTCATTGGAATGGTCCATGTCAAAGCCTTACCAGGTAAACTCAGACTGCACTCACCTGTTTCCAGCGGTGAGGAAGTGGCCCGTAAAGGCAGCAGGTCCACACTGTAAGAGCACTCCTGCACTGAGGGTGTGACTGAAGAGAGCAGTGTTTTTAGCAAAAGCTCCTCAAAGTATCAAAATTAAAAATACTGATGCAGAAAAATGGCTCCAGCTAATGCTATACTGTTATATATGACATTATTATTATTGGCCGTGCATTGATGTGTCAGTAAGTTAGCATTTTGCTGTTACATTTGGTCTATATGAAGTGTATTTAGACTACTTTACTGTAGTTTAATCTAAAACAAACTATCATACTTTATCACAATTTATCAAGTATCCACCTAGTAACTTTAATTGTCAAATTAGCATAGTTACATGAAACATAAATGTTCTCTCTAAACTGTAGTGAGTGGATTGAAATGTGGGATCTATAGTCCACAATGTCTCATGCTGTGTGTGATGACGTTTCTTGTCTGTCTCAGGCACCCCGCTGGGTTGTATGAAAATGTCCCAGATCACTGAAGAAGCTTGCAGGGAGGCAGAAATCTACCGTGATGCAGGGGTTGTAAGTTACTGCATATTCTGTGAATTCCTTACACATCTGAAGCATTTCCAGGAAAGCCACTGACCGTTGCTTGTGGACCCCTCTTTCAGGATGGTGTGATCATTGAGAACATGCATGACATCCCTTACTCCTTCTCTGTGGGCCCTGAGGTGTGTGCCTGTATGACTGCAGTGTGCTCTGCTGTGAGAAGCGTCTGTCCATCCCTGCCGCTCGGAGTGCAAATACTGTCTTCTGCTAACCAGCAGGCGCTGGCCGTGGCTCTGGCTTCAGGTTCAGTCTTCACATCTGTGAAACTATATTTGTGCTGTATATGAGGCTGCAATTATCTGCAGCCAAAGCTTTCAGGACAGAACAGAGGCCTTCAATTATGTGCTATCATGGCCAAAGTAACAACGGTCAGCTACTCCAGATTTGGACAAAATGTAGCCATATTTGACACAATGGCTGCCGGTGAGCTATGGCATTCTAATGTTACTGTATGACCACAGGTCTGGATTTCATCAGGGCTGAGGGTTTTGTCTTTTCTCACGTGGCTGACGAGGGCCTCCTGAATGCCTGCGCCGGGGACTTACTGAGATACCGCAAACAGATTGGAGCTGAGCATGTGCAGGTCTTCACCGACATCAAGAAGAAGCACAGGTGAGATCACCACCTGTTCACTTTGTGTAGGAAGCAGATTCTGTTGAGCCACTAACATGCGAGAAGACTTAAAGGCATACCTGTCCCTTTATAACTCTGAATGCAGCTGTAGCAAATGATGATTCATACAAATAGTTTTTGGGGGGCTAGACAGAAAATACCAGTCAGAGAGATTATTAATTGGATTGACCTTTGCTGCTTTACTTTTCATTTAAGTGAAAGATGAAATCCTTCACTGCTCTCACTCACAAATGAATAAAACTCATTTATCAAATTTCTTTTGACTTATAAATGCTCTTAAATTAAGTACTCGAGGCGGGCTGATAGCCGAATGGTTAGGGTCCATTCTTTATAACCACATTGTTCCTGTTTTGATTCCAGCAGAGGACCTTAGATACACGTCATCCCACTCTCTTATCATACTGTGTTTTTTCTGAAGTGCAGCTGAATATTCTTCCTGCTTCAACTTGGTTTAACTTTTGTTCTTATGTCAGTCTATTTCTTATCATTTTCCCTCCATTCATATATTCTTAAAAATATAAGGCGTCACATGCTTATTGCATATGGAAATATGAAGGTTTTCACTCAAGTGAAATTAACTAATTTAAGATTGAATCCAGATGCAGGAAAACATATGACTCCTTAAAATGTAAGGATTCTTGAAGGAAGAGTGAACTGTGTGGCAGATGTGGGTTAAGTCCTTGTCTCCAATTGGTTATTCCATCTCTTACATGAGATTAAACATGTGCTCACTTGAGAGCTGCCCAACAAATTCCTACACTTTTCTCTAAGTGAAAGAGAGATGGTCGGTACATTTCTTATTCTTCCTTGTAGAGAAAAAGTTAGTTTTTTTATAGTGTTTTCCAAGTTTGGAAAATATAGGCTGAGACCAGCGTTCTGCAGTGCTGATGCTGTAGTAACTCCCACTTTGTATTTTGAAATGAAATATTTAATGAGCTTGGAAGATTGTTGGATGATCAGGGTTTAGGGAATTGATGCCCTGCTGCTGTTCTTGGTCCCAGTTTTAAGTCAGTTAACAATGTATTTAATTTCATTCATTTCACCCTAGTTTCAGCACACTGTCCAGATTTAGTCTCAGTTTTATTTCCAGCTATTTTTACTCGGCCTGTGCATACATACTGTGGATGTGTGTGTTTTCCCAGCTCCCATGCCCTGACATCAGACATTAGCATTGAGGAGATGGCACGTGCCGCAGAGTTCTTCCTCTCTGATGGACTCATCATCACAGGAACGGCCACTGGAGTGCAGGCTGACCCCCGGGAGCTCAGAGGTACAAGAAGTCCACACGCCATACAACCAGCAGCCACATGCTGCTGCAAGGAACGCTGGCTGTGATCACACAGCTCGACACTTTTGGATAGCAATATAGGGCTGGAATAGAATACAACTTTATTGTCCAACTGAGGCAGGTGGTCTCATCCAGAAAACTATAGACCCAACTTGTCCACCAGATAAAAACATCACATTAACAGAACAACAATGCCTCGACAATCCTGGTCAGCTTGTTTCAGCATTCATTTGACTGATTCAATACTGATCTTTTTAAATCATCACTTCATTTATAAAATGCTAAAAGCCTTAAAAGTTTTCAATTAACAATTAAATAAGATCAACAAAAGCAGATATGAGAGGTACCACAGCCTTATATGCTGTCTAATTAATTCCACATCACTGTCGTGTCTGTCCACCAGAGGACACCCTCCCTGACTGCAGCTGCCTCTATTGGTCATTCAGACCAGTGATCAGCAGTCACCCATCTGAGTCTGGACTGCACTGTGGTCAGATTGGGAATGCTGTATGCACACTCACTCTGTCTCTCTCCCTCACACACCATATACAGTACAGTATTAATGGACATTAAGTAGTCTAAACTCTGCAGTCTGCTGGGTGACAATGTTTCATAGAGTTTTAAAAGAAGCCTCAGCACCTGACTCAACTACCCATGAACACTGAGCAGCAAACACTTCACTCACTCTGTATGCCTCTCACAATTGAAGGGATGGTGCTGAACAGTCATTTTCATTATTCAAGCTCACCTACACGCATACGAGCACACACAGTAAGGTTAACATTTGTGGGAGTGCACCTGAATCACGTAGAATTCATTACAGCCCTTAATGATGACTGACTGTAAGGTAAATCCAGTGGTGGAAAGAGAAAGTACGACATTTATTAACTGCTGTCATTAAGAATTAAGTACAGTTTTACTGAATGCTTTCATTTTGTGTTACACACACAGCTACTACATTTCCAGTGGTGCGCTGTAAACATGTACTGAAGCACTTCAGTTAAAGCTGCACTTATTAATATCTTTTTACAGTATCAGCCTCACAGAGGACATTCTGCCATTTAGCTGCTTTAGTTTCAGGTTCCTGCTGTTGTGCATGCTGACTCACTGTCACAAGTGTGGGTGGGTGTAAGGTACACACATCCAAAAGAACTTGAATAGGTACTGCATTAAAAAAACAAACTAGAGGCAAGAATCAGACAAAAATCTGAACACTGTACTCATAGCACCCAGCAGTTTTAATTGAGCAGCGTTTGGATCTGACAGACCTTTTCATCAGGCGTTGTCAATGCCTTTTAGAGCTGTTAGTGTAGTCTGTAGACTTTTGTCTGCTTCTTTCCGGTGAATAGAACAAAGCAATGGGTAATGCAGTGACTAGCTGGTGAACAGAGCAGAGCATCGAGCAGTTGAAGACTCTGACTGCATTGACAGAGATCAAACCGAGCTAAGAGGACAGTGAGTATTGTCCTGATGTGGGCACAAACCTGAATTTTGTGAGTGAGAGTGAACTGGATGTTCTTAGGATCATTCATCCTCATTTCACGTGTTCTGGAGTATGGAGTCAGCCAAACCGATGCTCCATTTGTATCACTTTCAGCAGGTGGCTGTTCTCATTAAAAATAGCTCTGACAAGCCAGCTGTACGTCCAACACAGCGCAGCAGACAGACACAGTTAGCGGGCGAACATTTTAGCAGCTGACGAGGCAGAACTTTGTTCTCAGTAGCTGGTGGAGATCAAAACCGAGCTAGAAGGAGAGTGAATGTTGGACTAACAGTCACCAGACAGACAGAAACATGACGAGAAAAAAGAAACAACAGTAATAATGGTACCGTTACTCCATTATCTACTGCGAAATAAGCAACTGCTACATAATAGATTTGGCTTTATCAGCTTCATAAGGTGTATAATATGTCAGTATGCTTATGGCTCGTTTTGGCCGACAAATCAGCTCATCCAGCTATAATGACTTGTCACTTTGGAGGCTCAGATTTACATACAGCATATAGTCACTTTACAAAAACATAAAACAAGTACTTTTATTCTAAATGTGTTTTGCTGCTTAGGGTTATACCTTTGATGAAGTCAGATTTTCATGAAGTCAGATTTTCCTGCAGGACTTGAAGTAACTGAGTATTTTTGAATTGTTGTATTGCTTCTTCCACTTTTCTGAATACTTCTTTCACCACTCTAAGCTTCAGTATTTTAAGTATTGCACTACATTTCATTGAGGGCTGTTGTTACCGCTCACTTTGCAGAATCACATTTTACACTGTATATTACATATGATCATGTTAAAAATATGCAGCATATGAAGTCATTAAAATGAGCTCCATCTCCAGGTTTCTATGTTATGTAAGTTGTTTACATGAGATACATATTGGTAATAATGATCCACTAATATTCTGAAAGAGGCCAGTTTATATAATGAGACCCTGCACTTTTAACACTTGACTACATTTAGCTGACACTACTTCTGTACTTTTACTTAAGTAAAATGTTGAATGCAGGATTTTTACTTGCAAAAAGGTATTTTTACATGTGGTTTTCTACCAGAATTTCAATACTTCTTCAGTGAGTGACTTAATCAGTGGCCAATGAGGCAGTGATGAGGGTTCATATCTGCTGAGGGTCAGCGGGTCTGAAATCTGGACCGTGTCACTCTCACAGCAACACTGCTGCTTCTATTTTAAGCACCGTCTCCAACATGACATACAAAACTGTAAACACTCCGAGCTGAACAGACATCCAGCCTTGGATTCATACACGTGTGTGCTGTCACACATGAGGACAAACACACACACACACACACACACACACACGCTCTCTGTGTAGTTAACACAAACATGCAGGCAGAGGTCAGACAGAATGATACTGCGCTCACATGCCAGTGTGGAGGTTGGCTTCTGCTGTGTCCAAAGTTTACTGTGTGTGTCACAGCCTGTCTTTGTTTGGTTCCCTCTCACCATCATAACAGACACTGTGGGTGACATTATTCAACATTAGTATTCAGGAAGAAAAAAAATTGTCTCATGGATTTGTGTAACCAACAGTGTGTGTTTTTCAAACCTGTACTTACTGCTGTTCCACTGTTTCTTTGCTTCTGCAGAGGTTTCCCAGTCGGTGAGAATCCCAGTGCTCATAGGTTCTGGAGTGACCGATGAGAACATTGAACGCTACCTTAATGCAAACGGGATGATCATCGGTTCTCATTTCAAGGAGGGTGGCCACTGGGCCAATGCAGTCGACCCTGAGCGAGTGAAGAGGTTCATGGGAAAGAGACATGACCTCCTAAAATGAGAGGTTTCCTGTCATCACCGCAGTGCCTTACACATGTTTAATTCCACTGGATGGTAACTGGATGTAATGCCACATTAAAACACAGTCAGCCACCACCTTAAGAAAACAAGATTTATTTGCATTTTTTTGTACATTTTATAAATACGCACATATAGAAAAACATAAAATTCAATTGTATGTACACTCATGAATCTAAAAAGAACTATTTGTGGAACAGGAAAGAGTGAATACTTGCTGAAAAGTACAAAATGGTAGACTCGATACAAAACATGAAGAGGAGTTTAGTAAGTTTTCCTTAAGACTCAATTAGAAACAAAAGCGACATTGATCTCAGGAAATTCACAGAGCATGATTATATTTTTGCACAACATGAATACTGTACAGGTCAATGTGGCATATATTCACTTTTAACACACTTGTCACAAGAACATCTTAAGCTAAGGCACATTATACATTACATACTGAACCCAAGCAAGAAATAACCAATCAAAATGTGCCATAATCCAACTGCATTTAGAGCAAAGTATTCTCCAGGTTTGGATTTGGTTCAGTGTTACACACTGTAAGAGTAAAAAAAAAACTTCTTAATAACATTCACACACCTCCAACTCTCTCTCTTACTTACAGTATATCTAATCATTCTACACTACTACTCAACTCTTCTCCTTTGATAATGTACAAAGGCTTTACTTTGAAACTAACTGTTTGTTACTAATGCTTTCCGCCCTGAGGGGCCAACGGTGTCATTCAGGATGTCAGGAGATCGAGGTTCGTGGTTCTCAGTGGTTTCAGACGTGAGGGTCACCGTGCAGGTTGCCTGTATTCAAATCCAAACAAACACTTGTGCTGCTGAGGTTCATTTGGCAGATGTTGGATCATTTTACAGCACAGGAAGTGGTGAATCTCTGGATATGCAGAATTAACTATGTGAGTTGAAACAATGGTGAAAAACCTGAGCAATTCAGAGTAAAGGCACTGTGCTGCACACTGTGCTGTGGTGGAGGCAGCTTGAGACACACCCCCTCACTAGCTCCATCCCTCCCGCTCAGTAGTTGCAGAGGCGCTGGCAGGGCTGCTTGAAGTGGCCGTAGCGTTTCTCGACCGCAGAGAATCGTGTCTTAGCCAGGTTCTGCCTGTGGAGGGCGCTGCGGCTCAGCTTCTTGCGCTCAGCCTGGGTCCTGGCCCTCTGGACAGCCAGCAGATGGATGTTGCAGGGTAGAGGAATTCCCCAGGCAGCCAGACGCCAAGATATGTGCCGGCTCACTGCCACTGGCCTGGACAAACACAGCAGACAGACGTGTTACAGTATGTTTGTGAAACATTAGGTGATGTACATATGAGAGATAAGTATCACCGTGCAACAGCTCTCAGCACGTGGCTCTTCAAACCTTGTGAAAGCCAATTTCATATTTAGGCCTAAATGTGAGGACTCCTGTGAAAGGTTTTGGATGGTCTTCATTTCTCAATAGCTTAGTTTTGGATTCAATCTTAAGACTACAGTTAATATCAGTATTAAAACAGTCTTGATGACTGTGTGTTCACCCATTGACTATAGTTGTGCAAATACATTTCAGCCACCCCAAACACAACTCAAGTGGCCCAAAATTGTTTGCTAGTTAAGCTCAGAAGTTCATGCTTGACCTTCCTTAAGGATTCCCTTCAAAGCAGAGGTCCTCAAACTTATCAAAGGTCTGCATCTGATTTTTATTCAAGGTCAGAGGTCAACGATTGGTGAGAACAAAATAATACTGAATCAGTTAATTAACGTCATTGTCAGTGCCTTTAGTAACAGGACCAGCATGAAACTGAGGCAGACAAGGCTCAGACAGTTGCCATGACATCTGTTTCCATGAAAGGGCAATCATTTTCGATTTTAAATGCAGGGCTTTTACTCATAATGGCGTGATTTGAGTTTAAATACAATTGCAAAACGTGATGCGAATCGGTCAGTGGATGTTCATTTTGGACAGATGTGTGTGTGAGCTGGACGTGTAGATGGACAGTAACCTGGTGGTGTCCTCTTCGTCTTCATCAGAGCCCAGCTCCTCCTCCTCTGCTCCACTCGCCCTGCGTCTCATCTGGTAGACAGACATGCTGGGGTGCTCGATCAGGAGGTTCTCGAGGGGATCCACCTCAGGGGCCGATAGCAGCTGATTCTCTGCGCAGTATAAAGAACAGATCAGGTTTCATCCCAGTACCCTCACTGGGCCAAGATCATTTTAAATGACATCCATGCAAGTAACATACTGATGAGCCTGTAGCAGGGTCTGCCTCTCACCTGGGAGATTAACAATGACCCATCCTCCCTCCTCAAACTCCATCAGCTCCTCATAAGTGTCGCTGTCTGCCTCAAAATCCTCGACAGCGTTCCCAAGCAGTTGAGAAAGAATCTTTCCGATCATCTTCGTGCCTCTGTCGCAGTCTGTAAATGAACAACAGCAAGCAGGTGAACAGCAAGAAAGCATGAAAAGATCAGTGGAGTGGAAGTTTCATGTCAGATGACATGAAATGGATTTATATTTTGAATGGGGTTTTAAAGGGAGCAGCACTAGGTTAATCTGAGTAACCTCCTCTTCCTGCACTTCCCTACTACTCGTGTCTTATGCAGATGGCTCCCCCTGGGGGCCGTCCCGGGAAACACACCACAGAGCTGCCTTCCACCTGCTTGCAGCAGAAAGCCGAACAGCGCGAGCTGCTACGTGCCTGTGACGTGGAGTCAGTTTAGAAGTGAAACAGCTGAAAGAGCACCTTGACACAAGAGGCTGGAATTACACTGACTGCAGCGACATTATATAACGTGTGATGCTGATTTAGGTTTCTTCCTCGAAGTAAGGACGTTGATGGTTACCCTGTAACACTTCCTCTGGCACTATGGGAAACACTGTTTGTTTGTTTGTTTGTTTGTTTGTTTGTTTGTTTGTTTGTTTGTTTGTTTGTTTGTTTGTTTGTTTGTTCGTCGGTCATTGGAACAGGTCCCCATCTCATTCATGGGCAACGATATTTTAGCCTTTTTTGTTTTTAAGGCATTAATTAGTAACACACTATTTCACCATTCACTAAAACCGAGACTTCTTGCTGTCACAATAAGTGGCAGTAGTCAAAGACACTGGCATCATCCTATTTGTCCAGGCAGTGTGTGAAGGTTTTAAGGTAGGTGCATATTTAATCCTTCTATCAGCTGATCGCAAAAACGATCTCAGACGATCTCAGGCCTTTTTCCCTCAGCTGTTGAAAGTGTCATCAGGTATATCCTAAGATGCATTCTGGCACATATATTACATGGATTGCTAAATGTTTGCTGTTGTCGTTTAAGACAAACACTGATCCATAAATAGCCCCGTGTTTTCCCCTCCTGCTGTCTGGATGCCTCCCTGCCTGTTTGTCCGTGTCTGGCCGGACTTGAATATCACCAGACCCCTCCCTGCAAACACAGACACACTGCAGGACACTGTCCGCTCACCCACATTAATGCAATAATCCCTGTTCATGGCATCATCTCAGCAGGCCTTTCATTTGATATGCAGAGCCAAACAGCTGACTGCGCTCAGAGATAAGTGTTGCTTCATAGCTTGCAATCACGGCTGCTGGAATTGGGTGAGTTTTTCCAAGTGGAGAATGTGGCCCTGCTATAACGTGTAGTACATCACAATATCGACGACATTCAGCCCAAAAAACAAGCAAGCAAAGGCTGCAAGGACATCACATCGTCAAGATGACTGTTAGAGAACAAAAGAAATGAAATCCAAGGCTCATAAAAAGCCATGTTGTTAAGTGATGTGTCGAGGTTCACATTTTGACTTACCTGACCGAATAACACTGGTTTTCCTCGGGTGTGGCCGGTGTGCAGAAAGGATCTATGCTGCTCTTCCTCAGAGATTGTTTTGATCTCAAAGTTGTTTATCGGCGAGAGTCCAGGCTGCGTCTGGAACGTCACCACGCCCCGCCCAGGGAGGCGGGGCGAGCAACGTCACTTTCCGCGTCATCTGTCAACACACCGCTGTGTGCTGTGCACAGATGTGTCGGTGAAACGCAGCCGGGCACTGAAATGTCACCAACTTGGTCTTAGCCATCCGCATTTACGTGAATGTGTGTTCTTAGGCGTGGATCCGGGAACGATCTTAACAGCGGATTGTGTAATAAAGTGATTTCTCCCGGCTATCTTCTGTGAAAACTGGTTTATTAAATACTTATTTATAGTTAAATAGCGGAATGAGTGGGTGGGCTATGGACAAAGTAATGACAAGCTAGCTACCTCCATCTATGGTTTTGAATAGTTTGATATTCTTAGCGGTGACCCAACTTTGGTTCCAGATAATTCACCTCCTGCTCTAAGCGCCAGCCATTGGTTTATAAAGTGCGCGTGCGCAAACAGCTTTTTTGGGACAATTACTTGGTAAACTGCGCACAGCTTTCTAGTTGCTAAAGGGGGGAAATCACTCTAAAAATAAAACCTTCCTAACGTGAATTTTTGATTTTTCATGTATATCCAGATGAAAATGAGATAAACACGCAGCAGTCACCGCCTCAAATGAATAATTGACGTCTTGACTCTTAAGTTCAGGAAGACGTTTGTGTTTGTGTTGACTTTACTGCTCACAGTAGCTTCAGCAGGAAATGAAGGCCTCTGTCAGTGTAAACACACATAATGACATTGTATTCATTTAGATTTGTATGATTTGTAGCGCTACATCAAAGTGACAGAGACTGACAATTTATGTCTACGTATTTTGCTGAAAATAACTATCTTGTCGCGACTGTCTGTACTCTCTGATATATTTTGGGAAGCAGGAAGTAGGGTGACTTCAGAGATCAGACGTTGTGAAGAGCGACACTTCTACTCAGCACGTCCGGGACAAAACTGAAGGTACTGTAACAAACAGATCGGCCGAATTATCGAGGAAAGGCTGGTGACAGCTGCCGAGACGAAGAAATGAATCCATTGGTGCTTGAAATCATGTTTTGTTAACGTTATTAAAACAGAAAGGAAACTTGGAAACGTGTTGAATTTTAATTAAACAGTCGAGGATTAATCACTGTTTTCTTTGCCATTAAGTCAGCTTGACTGAAAAAACACTAAAGGCTATAGCTAGTATGTCTGCTTAGTTTATATTCACCATATGTGGACGCTTGTAGTTTAGAGCAGTACTCGGCAGGTAAGGTGTGTAAAGAATCTGTCACACCAAAGCCTATTCAGAAATCCGTGGGTTTTTAAAAAATGGCGGGTGTTGCCAATCATGAATAAACCGATTAATTTGACTTGTGATATTTCACGAATTGACCGCAGCCACGCTGACATTCGGCCTACACACAGATTAAAAGCATGACCTAATGTTGAACAAAAATCAATATTTGTTGAAACATTAGTTTTTCTTGAGTAACAGTTATAAAATGCGAGGTCTTATACATTATTTTCTTAGTTATTTTTCATAATTTCATTCTCATCAGTCTATGTTGAATTTTTAAGTAAAAATGAAAGTAAAACCAACAACAGCTCCGTGATGCACCTGATTATTTCCTCTCGTGCGCGCGATGACGATTCTTTGCTCTCCCTTGTGCACGTGATGCACCTGATCTGTTTCTGTGGCTGGGACTGCCTGTGCTGCTTGGAGCAGTATCACCTGCAGGTTGTCGTCTGTAAGTTATTGATGTCACCTTCATGTCTGTCTGGAAGCAGATGAGTCCTTGAAAAGAGATTTGAACATTTTCCCTCAGCACGTAGACGACTGTGTAAACAGTCATACAGTTTGTATGCAATTCCCTGTGATGACAAACTTGTTATCTTTGACCCCTATGATGGAAAAATGACCACCAAGGCTGAATTATAAACTGGCCAACTGCCAGCCCAACCCCAGCAGATCCCCAAAAATTCCAGGTCCACTGCGTTTTGACCGTTTAACTCGCAAATTGTCAAAATCTGATTTAACTTTTTCTATTAACTTATATTGTGCCCACATAGAGCAAATGAAGATGGGTTGAGTTTCATTTCCTCACACAGTGTTAGAGTCAGGGTGTTCATCTTCATCACTTCACCTTGTTACGCTTCCGTCACTGAGAGGAAATCTGCAGACTCCTCACGGTCACTGTGAGATATTGGAGGAGTCTGTAGAGAAGCTACGTGATGCAATAAAGTAACTGTTGTATCTGTTCAGCTCAAATATGATTTTCAGTGTGTGGGAGAGAGAGAGTGTGTGACTAGGTTTGGTGGTTTGTTAGATGCTGCGTCTTAACCACGTCTCATCTGTGGAAACACTCGGCTCAGAGCAGACTCTCAGCTGCAACTGTGGGGTGAAACTCGATGGCTCTTATGTTTGACGTGAGACACTGCAGTAGAGTTGAATGTCCTCTCTTTCCTGTCACACCAGTGTCTCAATGCAGGAATGGCTCCACGAATGGATGATGTCATGCGTCTGTGCTGTGAATTATCAGCTCACGATCAGATCAAGGTTGCGGTGAAAAACTCAACCAAAGGAGCGATGGTGGCAGGAGGAACAGCCTTTGTCGGCGGGCTGCTCGGTGGACCTCCAGGGATTGCTGTCGGTAAGAATAAATGCAGAAAGCACTGATTCTGACCTCTGTGTCTCTGCATTAGACATTACAGCTGCCTGATCAACAGGTCCAAATGTAGCCTGAGGTTGCTTTGAGGATCAGTTGCCTTGATGGAAAATGCAAAACTTTGACTAAGCAGATGAGACCTTTGGAGACAGATTAATCCAAGAGGACATATTTCAGGCACAGCTGATGCTTTTTGTTCCAGTGCTTACACCCAGCACCTCTTCTTTCTTATTGACTGCTTGACTATTGATCAGCAGATGATTAATCAGCAGTGATTTTCTCTGTTTGAAACCATTTTAAATGCAAAATGTTGCATCTTGGTCAGGTAATAAATGAGTTTGGAGACGTCACCATGGCTCTGTGGACTTGTGGTGGTCTTTTTTTGTGGATTACTATATGACTGAGAATAGTGGCAAACAATGAGCTGAGAGATGCTACAAGTGAGACTCGTATTTGGTTTCACCACTACAAGCAGCCTCTCACATTACATGGAGTCATTGTTGATAGAAAAACACTGATTATAGCAGCTTCAGGTTTTGGTAAGTAAAATCATGTCATGAGGCTGAACTGGGCTGTGTGCTCAGACTGAAGCACTGGAAGCCTCAGCTGGAAGATAAAGTACAAAAACACAGCTGAGTATTGCACATTTCCATGTGAATCATTCCAAGGAAGGACAGAGGGACGATTGAGCCCTCGTCCTCCTCCTGTCTGCTGGGTGTCAACAAGATGCCTGTTTTTAAGGTAATGGAATAAAACGATCAAAATGTCCAAGAAAAGACAAAAACTTTGTGCATGCTTACTGGATTTCTGCTGACCCTGTAACTGACTTTTATCCGCCCCCCTCTCTGCACCAGGTGGAGCAGTAGGTGGTCTCTTGGGCAGCTGGCTGACCAGCGGGCAGTTCAGGCCTCTGCCTCAGATCCTGATGGAGTTGCCACCGACCCAGCAACAGAAGCTCTATACTGACATTATGGCCGTCTTGGGCAACCTGGACTGGATGGACGCAGCCCAGCTCGTTGCCCTTGTGATGGGCAATGCCACCCTCCAGCAGCAGGTCACTGCTGCACTGCTTAGCTACGTCACAAAGGAGCTCAGAGCAGAGGTGCGTTATCAGGATTGAGTTATGTTACACTTGGACTTTTCAGGATGGTCACGCCTCGCAAACATAATGTATTTTTGTACTTGACACGGAAACCTGTTTGAGTTAATCAATAATGAACGGACAGTACAAATGAGGTTTTGTACAACAGGCTGATGTCAGCCTCAGTTTTCTATATTGGGCCTGAGGTGCCATTTATTCTGGATTAGAATGTAATATCTATTCCCACACTCTGTATCAGGGTGATTTTAAAATACCTCTGCAAATTAAACATTGGAATAAAATGTATTGTGCTTTTGACCGATTATTTCCTTCTTTAAAGTTCAGACTGTAACTTTGCACATTTTGAAAAATACACACATCTGTAAGCAAGAGTTGCTTTAACAATGTAAATTCTCCCAATTTCTATATTATATGGTGAATAATATTTTTATTATGTACCAAAATAATTTGACTTCTCAAAGTCTAAGTGGACTTTTGAATTCAGAGCATTTTGTTGTATATTCTGCTCCTAAGGTCAGAAGTGAACTTCCATGTTCAAACATGTTTTCTGTGAACCAAACAATCTGCTTTTATCCCTTTTTAGTTGAAATAACATACGTGATGTCATATGAAGTTTTACTGAGACCTTTTATTCTGATACACTGTTAACAATTCTAAGGAAGCACATTACTGCTATGCACTGTAGAATTAGTCATTTTTATGAGGTGTCAAAATTATGACATACTAAATTCAAATGATGACACTAAATCAAAATTATGAGACAGCAAGTTCAAATTTTAACTCTTTAATTAAAAAAAAGCAGGCGTGCATTCTAACTGGGTGCTTAACCTGAAAAATAATAATCATTTCAAAGGCAGAAAAGGTTGAACACCAAAGCATCGAGTTCCACGCACAGCCTTGCATTTCATTGAAACGTCGTCACTGAGCCGTTTCAGCCGCCCATCGTGAATAGCGTTCATTAAAATTTTCCTTTTGAAAAGTTAGAACCATAGATTCTTTATTATTGCCTCAATATTGGAGCACATTGCAGTCCAGCCAAAACCTTTTCCCACCCTTATGGCTCAACCCTCTTTCACATGAAGACCAAGTCAGAGCGTTGGCCGAGAACACAGTCTGTGTGAGGGACAGACACAGAAGTATGAGCCAGAGACAGCATGCAAGAAACAAACGTCTGTATTGCAATCCCCATGTGACAAGGAACAGTGTAGATGTGACAGCTGATGTGGCCTCTTACAAAAACAACCGTTTCAGTGAAAAGCAGAGGGTGTCAGGACAGCGGTAAAAACAAAAACAATGATTATTTTGTTCGTTTTCAACAGCTACAAATGCTGCTACGCTGAGTGTTCAACATCAACGCGTCAAGTCGTGATGGCATGTGTAACGCCATTAAATCACTGTTACGTATGTCTGTGGTAAAACAAGATGGAAGTACTGAAAGAAGCTGAAGGGTGAGCGCTGAAGAAAACGAAAAAAGCGTCACTTTAAGTGTAAGTACCAAGTGTAGCATCAGTTCAAGTGAAAAGTGGGGAATGAGCTACAAATCCAGCAGACATTCAAAGGCCTGAATGGAGCTGAAGTGTCATGTAAGTGCAAGTTTCAAGTGAAGTGGAAATCCTGAAAAAAACTGGCATCAGTTTGTGTATTCGCTAATAGAAATAAGCAAGTGATGCATAGCAGGAATGGAAACAGACCGCCACACTTATCTTTCACTCCACATGCAAAAAACATGTCTGCAAGCCTGACACACTAAAGGCCGCTGCTCCACCGGGACTGAGGCGAGCCAGCCAGCAGGCAGGCCTTTATTAAAGACCTGCAGTCAGCTGTACACAAGTCTCAAGTGCATTGTGGGATGTTGAGTTTGGTTATATTGTGCACACATTGTGTAACTACACTCAGAATTAGTTGTTTTTTCCATTCAAATGTAAGCTGACTTTTTTTTATTGGTGAAAACTTTTGGATGTGGATGCTGACATGACATTTACACAACATATCCAGCCTTTTCTTCTTTTTCAAATGCAGCACAATCCTGCGGCTGGCACAGACACCGAACGCGTCTTAGAAGGCACGAAAAACAGCATAGTTAGATTTCTGCAGTTCAAACGGCGACTGATTGTAAACACTGAGCGTACTGGATACAGCACAGAGGACACAAGCTAGGTCTTCATGTCATGGTTTAGGCCCAGTTATCTACAGCATGTTTAACACAACCTCGTACCCTATGCTCCACCTGAACACCACTTCACAACTATCAAAATCAGCTACTTCAGGCTTTAAATCCAATTCGGTTCAAGCAGAAACCATGAGGCTGGTACCTCCTTAAGCTTTCTGTAATTTCATTTTGGTGGCCTTATTTGGACCCTGGTGTAAAGTTGGTCCAGCTGAGCACATGTCTGTGTTTTCTGTCACAACAGAGGTAAGGTGGCCTACAGTGCAGCAGAGGAGAATACTGGACAAAAATATGAAAACAAGACCCAGACTATGAAATAATGACATTACTTTCAGCAAATTCAGAGCAACGTTAGCATTTATTGGGTGTCGTGTTTCCAGCAGTGTTCACTCTCCTCTCAGCTCTGTTCAGGTCTTCTTCAAATCTTGAGGAACTATGGAGCTGAAATGCTCCACCATGTGTTCAGCTGGCTAACTTTGCCCGCTGTTTGGTGCTGGGCAGGTGGGCTCGTCAGAGGCAGCTGCCTGCTGCGTCTGAAAATGACTAATGAGACCAATCAGCTTGAGCCATAAAAGGTTAAGTTGCAGGTGTAAGACCACGCTAAAAACCTATCGAGCGAAGAACGCAGATCAGGGTACTAATCTGTCAGCTGTCCCTCTGAGTGACACCTTTGACATTAAACATTGGGCTATTGGACTTTTCCAACAGTGATATCCTAAACAGGCTGGAGAGAACATCAGTGCTTATTATCAAATGGTCATTTACAGCTGTGCTTTGTTCTACTTTGTTAGCGAATCTGAGATTTCATCCCTTGACATACAGGAAAAGACAGAAGGCACAGCGTGACACTGGGCTGGTTGGCCCTCTGGAGGGCTCACAGCTCGGATCTTCAGGGCCTGACAAAGCTAAACAAGCTGAAGACCTGCAAAAGGGTCGAGCCCACAGCTCGGAAAGTGATGTCAAACCTTATATTCTACAAGACATGAAGTAAATGGTTGTGGGCCCAGAGCCATTGTAAAAACATGGTGTCCATTTGGTAAAATTCCACGTCACAGTAAAGCTTCTCAGGTCCAGATTAACGGACCTCTATTCATGAATCTGCCAAACCCTTTACCACAATGTAAAGACTTTTTCTTACTTTCTTTACATTTATTCCTAAATGAATCTTACTAATTTAGATGAATATTTTTGTACATACTCTTGTTTGTTTTCTGGCTGAGAGCTACACAAGAGGATCACTAACACTTTAATACCTGCCTGTTAAATATGAAGCTACGGCCAGGAGATGGTTATGACTATTTCCTGGTTGGGCACAGACTTCCTGGACTCTTGACAACCCAGTGTAAAACCACCGGCCATATTTACACTGCTTTAATGGTTGTAGTGGGAAGACTGAGTTTCAACTCAGCCAGTCTCTATGCTGGACAAGCCACCAAGGATTATGATAGTAAGTAGAGTACATTTCATAAAACAGAACATACATTGAGTTATTGAAACGCAGAGATATGACCAGTTTGGCAGTGCTTTGTGGGAAAAAATGCAATCAGGTGAAAGTAGTGTGACAGCGTGGCAGTGCTTCAAACTTAGAATAACACTCTTACTCTATTTCAAGGCTTTCTGTTCCTCACAGTAAGTTACAAAGGTTCACAGGCACAATTGTGTGGAGTATAATATGAATTCATCACTACCAGAAACTGAGATCCACTTGCTACCTAGTGTTCTATATTGAACTTTATGCCATTTTATTTGAGTGTCTGAATTCTATGTGTCAAATTTATGCACAATGTAGCTCAAAAATTCACAAAATGGAAGCAAAGTCTATTTTTTGTTCAAAAAAATACCACAATGCAAAGCTTTGCTTTTCCTCCTGAGATGACAGACATGTAGAAGTGGTGAAATAAGTAAGAATTCTGACATCAAGGTCAAAATTCTCTTCTCTAAATCTATTTATTCTACTTTTGTTATCTATTTCTTTATCTAACAAGTGCAAAATGGGTGAGAAGTTCAGGAAAGCTTCCCAGTTCTGTGCAATATTTGTTTGAATCACTACAAGAATAAATGTTTTATAGAAACGCTATCGAACAAATGAATTCATTGTTGAGATCATTGGTATCATAGGTACAATCCTACTGAGATTTTCAGCTAACTTAATCTTGTGAATGCTTCCTAAGTAACTCTTCAAAGTGTCTGAATAAGGAAGGCAGTACCCGAGCAGCAACAACACACTATTTCAAAAACGTTCTGGAGCTGCAGAACCCTCGGCCTCGCTGGACCGTCTGCAGAGGACAAGGTAGAATAAAGCAGTGGCATATTAGTGAAGCTATGTGTGAAGAATATGTTTCACTTCATTTAGATGTAGTAAGAAAAAAAAAAGACACTGTACAACAAATCGATTCAAACAAAAGACTCTGAGAGCAGAGGTGTAAAAATGCTGGTGCTGGACTGAGACTAAAACTGTTCAGAGAGGAGATCACACAGTCTCTGAGACACAGAGTCCCTGCTGGTCCGGAGGGTGAGACGGTACATCTGAAGAGAAAACACACACACACAGTTACACGGGCTGTGAGATCGTTCAGGCCAGGGAGGAGTCTGTGTGTGTGTGTGTGTGTGTGTGTGTGTGTGTGTGTGTGTGTGTGTGTGTGTGTGTGTGTGTGTGTGTGTGTGTGTGTGTCTTTACCTGTGCTTGTGTGTTGGGCTCCAGTCTGAGCAGGCAGCCCACCTGAGTGTTCTTGGTGTGAATGACTCCAGCTCCAACAAAGTTTGCTGGGTTAGGATCCACTCCGTCCAACAGAGCCACACCAAAACCTAAGATCTGCAAAAGAATTCAACTTTATGATTATAAAGCGTTTATGATAAAAGCATCGAACCACTCATGCAGACTGCCTCGATGGCGTCCTTACACACAGCTGCTTCATGTCTACAGATTTTACCTTGGCCTTGGCAACATCTATGTCCATTGGGTGTTTGGCCTTGAAGATGTTCTGAACCTCTTGCTGAGGACTGAGGAGAGAAGCCATAGCAGATAATAACTTATCTCAGGAAGGGGGGCAGCGCAGCAAAACAGGAACATGTTACTACAGAATGCTATCCACTGCAAAAACTGAGACCACACAACCTATTTCAGCCTCAGTCTGTTTGGATAATCCAGGAACTTGGAACCAGGTCCAACAGAGTGGCTATCTGAACCCAACAAGGGACAGGACTAAAATTGTTTTTTCAATGAATGAATGAATTGTTTGGTCAATAAAACGAAAGAAGAGGAAGAGTAAAAACACCACGGGACGGTGGTGCACTGCGGCTGTAAAGGGAGTCTTACGCTCCGAGCTGCTTCCAGCGCTGGAAGAAGTCTTGAGATGTCATCTCTGTGGGCTGGAAAAACTTGTTGAGCATCACTGGGAGCTTCACTGCCATGTTCTGAAGAGTTCCACCGTATCTGTTCACACACATGGAGTAATCAGCATACAGAGCGCAGCATATACAAGAAGACATAAAAAGCATGCATTCAGACACCAACCTGAACTGGATGTTGAGTACCGGTGCGTCTGTGAAATCTGACACACACTCAATGTTGAGGATCTGCTGGACCTGAGCCCCAGCCTCTATTATGGGGTCTACTGTCTTAGCCTGGACATTCAGCTGTGGAGACAGTGGTCAAGGATTCTATAGATATCTAAATGACACCAACATACATCTCAGCACACCTACAGCAGCTTTGGAAAGTATCCACAGCCATTCACACGCTGCAGTTTGTCGTGTTGTTTGCAAACTGAAGGTTTTTCGTGGACCTCTGAATGGTGTGTAGAGACAGCAGACCTGCAGAAATGACCCCCAAAGCCCTGATTGGCTGGGAAGACGTAGTTGTACTTGTTTTAGTTACTTGTGTTAACTGCGGGGCTTCTTACAGGCTGGAATTGGACAATCAAGTCTGTAACAAGTTACCACACAGTGGAAAGGATATGAGCCTTGAGCGTGTCGTGGCTGCTCACTGACGAGGAGAAGCTGAGGAACTGGGTGGATGTCTTGTTGCCATAGAAAATATATATGCGACCTGTGGGACAATAGCAGGTAAACTATGTTTGAGTTCATACTACAAAACTACTCACATCTGACCTGTTTCCACTGCATATAGTTGATCATTATTAATCCTATTTTGGAACCTAATTCTTTTGAATATTCTCTAAAAATGCAGAACTCAAGCACACTGGAGACAAACAGGTGCTGCTCACCCAGGTTCTGCCTGTACTCAGACTTCAGTCCAATCTGCAAGAGCTGGTTCTCATAGATGACGCCGTTGTTCTTACACACAAATCTGCAATTTACAAGCACACAATTACAAATTTACAATAAGAACTTACATTTTTTGTTTCATATGGAACATTTCAAAGGTTTGCACTTCCATGATCGGAAAAGCAGGATCCAGTGTTTGAAGAGTTTGACCCAGACTACAGACTAAAAGTCACGATACCTCCGTCTCTTATGTGTCAGCTTTTTCAAATAATCCACATTCCCATTATTTACAGGAATGTGGATTACTCTGCAGCATGTGTAACCATTACACATGATTGTAACTTCTGTCTCTTGTGATTTCATCAACCAAGCTCACAGCATGGTCCCACCTGGGAAAATGCTCCTCACACACGTCTACGGCTGCAGGCGCTTGGCTGTCAGAAAAGACGTCGACCAGCAGACTGGCTCCTGCTGAAGGGGTGGAGTTTAGATTGAGCAGGTCTGTGAAGGGGTGGGCAGAACCCTGAGAGAGAAACACCAGCAAACATCTTTAACATACAGTATCTACATTCAAAGCACATCAAAGAACACTAATTAAACACAAGGCCACCGTGCCAGGCTGAATACATAGATAATCCCAAAGCAAGCCATTTAATTCTCTACTTTCTGAAATTTGAACTCTTCTCACATTTTGTGTAAGGAAATGTAAACTATAATAACACCACAGCCTTTGTGTGTTGGAGCATTTTGGGCATTTCCCATGCTGCTGTCTGAGTCCATGTCGTGCTCTCAGCTTCCCTGAGGTGCTACAGACTGAAGAACGTCACACTGTACAGCCTCTGAATGTAGAGCTTCTTTCACATAAAGTTAGCTATCAAGCACAATCTAAACTGTCTGTCACTTGAAAACATAGCCTTGCTCGCTGAGCATTGATTTCCACTAAATGCAGCGTTTTGTTCAGGTTTTCTTTCAACAGCTGCTCCAACACATTTAAATGCTGGGTTTGTCCCACATCATAGAGAGAGGTTCGAGCTCGTGTTGGCCATTCTGTGCTCATTCAGTGCTGGTTTATGTAAAAAAGCATAGAGCACGTCAAGATGACCAGGGGAGCCTCGGAGCAAAATCCTTTGACATACGAGCACATAAAAACTGATTGGTATAATGACGCAATAACAGAAACAGAATGTCACACTTTTCCAGTAGATCAACCACATAAAAAATAACACAGAAGACAAGAGTAGCTGCCACTCTGTAGTAAAGAATAATCACAGTACGTATTCACTATACTGCGTGTCGTTTCTAGCTATGAATATACCATGGTCCCAGCAGAGAGCATGATGGGACTAGAGGAGGCAGGGCGGGGTCTGTTGGTAGATACAAGGTCTGCCATCAGTGAAGGAGAAGACTGATGGAGAAAGAAAAGAAGGGAGGAAAGAGGGAAAGAAGGATAGGGGTTGAAGAGCAGAGAAGGGAGGAGAAAAGACAAGTGAATGTAGAGATCAAGGAAATGCTAAAAACGGAAGGAAATAAAGGCAATGGACAAAAGGCTGGAAACCAGTAAAAAGCAATATACAACAATACACATCATGATATCTGTGTGTGCAGGCTTGATTCATAGCAGATCATTCTGAAACGTGCAGATCTGAATGCAAAGCGTCACTTGTTGGGAGCAGTTACTTTTTTGGTGGCTTCGGTGTCCTCGCTGTGCTCGGTGCTGCCGTTGACATTCCGCCGGACATCGTCGATGTCTGGCAGGTGTCCTGGGCCCTTCTTCCTCTTCAGCTTGGCCAGGATTGAAGACTCTCTCTCTGGGAAGGGAGGCATCTCTTCTAAGACTGTGGCCTGAGGAGGGACGGAGAGGACAAGACGATACCGTAAGGCTTCAGGCCAGGCTGACACAGACAGCACCACTGAGGTCATTCTCAATTATTTCACAGATGTAGAGCAATCGCATAGAGTCAAAAAGTCCGATCACAATTCCCACCGTGATCTGTGTCTGCATAGCTTTGAAAGCTTGAGCGTGTGTGAGACGGACACCTGCATAATTCACTAACCAGTATGTCGGTGCTGGCGATGCAGCTGAGCCTCAGGTACTCCACAGCCCTCTGTTGAAGCTCCACGTCAGCGTTGCGGAGCTGGCTGTCCGAGCGCAGGACATCTTGGATCGTGGCCTTCACTTCTGGAAACAAGTTAATGAACTTGATGTAGGCTGACAGCAACAGTGCCCGAGTGGGCACAGAGCACAGATGGAACTTGGAGTGTAGCAGGTTGAACTGGACCAGAGGGCTGAAGGAGAAGACGACACAAAGCAGCAACAGTAAGAGCTTCTAACACTCAGGTCAACTCAGGACTGAACCAAGCCCACTGCTGAATTTTCAAATGCAGTCAGCACTGCTAAGTGTCTGCATGGCTGAATACCACTTGACACAAGTGAGAAGAATATTCTTCTTTTGTTTTTGAAGCCTTGAGCCAAAACTTAGACAAAAATGATACAATTCTCAAAGCAGTGGATGCCATCTGTACCTGGAGCGTGAGTCCCCAGCAATTAAGTTCCCAAACTCTCCCAGGATGTAACCCCCGACCTTAACCAGGTTCTCATGGCAGGCAGGAGCCTGGAGTGCCTGCAAGCATTCACAAAGCACGACAGCAGTGGGTTAGAACAACATGGAAGAAACCACACACTATCTACTGTCACATTATAGATGGAACAGGTGGGAACCACCCTGCAACACCGCCTCACATACTCCAGCAACAATCCCCCACTGGGTTCCCACTGTGTAAACTCCTTGAGGATGTCTTGAGGGAACGTGTAAGCAGGCCAAAGGGTCTGTTTTGTCTGCCTCTGGAAAAACTTAATTTTTGTCAACAGTCTCACTTTCATTAGTATTTTTAACTTTAGGTTGTGAGGGTCATTACTGCTGCTAGGAATGTCTCCACGACATCTGACCCGCCCATCCCACTGATACTATTTAATATCTGCCAACTCAGAGTCTGATTCAAACCTTTTTAAATTGATATTTGTATGTTCCCTCTGAATATTCAGCTGCACAGTGCACACTTAAAGCCAGCTAACATTTGTGAAGCACCATGTTTAGAATAGTTGTACATTATGAAAGAAATGCAAACAGCTTCACAGATGGATTCTATAAAATTCAATAAGGACTCACTCGATCCTTGTGTGGTTCAAGTTATTTTAGCAAACAAGGGGACGGCTGTGTGTGGCATTCTGCTGCATCCAGAGCAAAGGAAGTAATGGAAATAGCCGTATTTAGCCTTATTTAAAAATGCCTGAAACAGCTGCGGACATTGATACTTGCTGCACTGAACAGTACAGTGTGTCAGTCTGTGCACCCGTAAAGGGACTGGACAAAGAGACGCCTGTTCTTAAATGTGCACCTAAAAGAGAGACAACAAAAGGCCCATGTGAGGCCCGGAGATGGCTGCTGACATGGATCTGCCATTTTTCACCCATGTGACTGAGCTCAGATATGGATTCCCCAATAGTATAACGAGTTTGAGCCGATTTCCACTTCGCTCACATTTAGACCTCTTGGCGCGTACATGGAAAAGTTTGCTAGGAAATGTGACGTAATAACACCGATGAGGCAGACGCTGAGGGTGCACACTGACAGCCAAGCTGATCTGTGAGGGCATAAATCTTCATGCCTACCTCAAACACGGTCTTGGCAGCATAGCCTTGGACATCATCTCGGTTTATGACAATCTGGATGACACGATACCACACCTCCTCACTGACATAGTCACCAGCGATGCGGATTAGGTTGAGGATGGTGTCCACGTACCAGGTGTAGTCCACAGCGTATTTTTCTGCCAGGATAGCCACCTTGAGCACCTGAGGAAAAGAAGCAGTAAGCTGAGCGGGAGAGCAGCACGCAGAGGAACTAAATGCCATCCTGGCTTGTACTGATGACCCACTATCTCCTCTCTGATTGAGTAGTCAGCAGTCTCCAGGTAGCTCAGCATCTCTGCAACAATCTGCTTGGCGTTGCTGCGGTCACACATGGCATAGAGCAGATCAACAGCCCGCTGGCGAACGCTCACATCTCGCTCTGTCTGTATAGAAAACCAAAAAAACATGTGTGAGTGCATGAAATGACAGATGTCATACAGATTTTATCAGCTGTATCAACTACTTAAACTCCACTGTTAGCCAGACACTGTTTAGGGGAAGGCCATGGAATGTACCTACAATCTACAAAGACAAACATATCCATGCTCTCCTTAATGACCTCTAGTGTGCCATCTTTATGGAATAAGATGGAGGAACTGACAGGAGGTGCACAGGTCCTGGAACGCCTGCATCTTTGCCTATACGTTTGTATAGGCCGTTTTTAATAAAGCACTTGTTTGTAACCAGTGCCGGCACCAGACCGGACCCAGCTACAACTTCACTGCTTGATTCCAGCAAATCCTGCACACTGGTCCTTTAAACATCACGTGGAGCAGTAACCACCTAGTTCTGAGCAAAATGATTTAAGTCGTTCACATCATTTTCACATTAACCTGAAAAGCTTATCAAAGGCACACACAACTGCTGAAGGACTCACCTTTAGAGCGTTGATCACAGTTTCTATATGCGTCTTTACTGTCTCATGAGAAAACTCAGAGCTGGCCAGTGTGCACATGCTCTCCAAAGCCAAATATCGGAGGTTGGTTTCCCTGTGCTGCAGAAACTGGCCTAGCTGGTTGCAGGCTCGTACCAATAGGGTGGGCTCACTGAGAGAAAAGATACAACAACTGGCTGTAGTGTCCAAACGCCAACGCACAATCAGCATCTACAAACTGTCAGGTAGTTCACAGAGAAGTGAACTAATGGTAGCAGGGTTTGCCCTGTGGCATTGATGTGAAGTGCAAAGATAAAGCATGACCTGGTTTTTAATGCTGTGCTAACAGTCTGGTGTCTGCCACAGAGGGACTGAAAGCTAACATCTAATACCACATGCTGCTGACCGATGATAAAACCCTCTAGAAAATTCACCGAAATTAGCTGGTTTTCCCCCGCAACCCCGAAAGGGATAGGCGGTGTAGAAGATGAATGAATGAATGAATTAGCTGGTTTTCCTTTTCCAGAACACTCCTCTGTAATTCCACGACTTGACAGCAATTCCGTGACCACCAGAAGAGACTAACCTGTCATGATGGATAATAAGGGAGATGGCTTCGAACAGCACGGCATTCTTTGCGTTGGAGTGCTGAACCTTCTTGGACTTGGGCGGCTCCTGGGCTTTATTGAGGATGGTCTCCAGACACTCTGTCAGACGACTTCGCAGCGCTGCATCCTCTGCAACAACAAAGGCTGTGATGTGAACGCCTGCTAGCCTTTGCTTTAACTCTTGTCAACATCATTACTTCTGCAGACTATTAGCATAGGGACTTCATTATATCTTTGTCATATTAACAAAGAGTCAGACAGACTTCAACAGGAAGAACATGTTGTTGAATTTCAGCTGGATGTCAATGTAAACAATGTTTTTGCTGCCTCATAATCCAAAAGAGTGAGATAAACTGATCACATCAAGGCTCTTTGCTATAGGTTTATCTGAGTTAAAATGTTTCTGCTTTCAGCCTAAGGGTCATACTGGATGAAAGGTAATGGGATTACCATGGTCAACAGTTATACCCAGAGCAAGTTTGATGAAAATGTGGCCATTGATTACCTTATGGACAAAGTTGATAATCGACCTGGTAGCAGAATAAAGGGCAAACACCAGAAATGTCAAAAACTGGAATAACTGAATCAGGAATGATCATGTGGGGACCATGAATACCATGTTCAGCGTAGCAAATGTTCAAAACTTTGTTCTATGAGCACACACAGTGATGAAGTTCTGCTCATCATTTGTCAGGTGATTGGTCTGAACTTTTCTACAGTGGATCACAATTTCTCCAGAAAAACACGACTGTGCTGTACCAGGTGGAGGGTAGCACTGTAGCAGGCGCAGCAGTTTGACAGACAACCAAGGTGCAGCCACAAAGTAGTACGTATAGTCCTGTAGGTCGATGGATGCGGAAGTCACGATCTGGACAAGCAAGAACAAGACAACATATCAACAGACTTGATCTTTGACCTCAGTGCGATATAATGTGACAGAAAGATACCCACTCTACTGAGCCTGGCCACAGCCAGCGAGATGGAGGTTTTGAAGTCGTCAGGACTCTTCTGGGCCAGAGTGGTAATAAGGCTGGTGGCTGCTGTTACCACTCCCTGGAGACAGACAAACACACCTTTATACAAGCAATACAGACCAGCTGACACAGTACTTCATCAACCTGGGCCTCTTTCAGGTACACAGACACAGTGAGTGAGTGAGTGAGTGAGTGAGTGAGTGAGTGAGTGAGTGAGTGAGTGAGTGAGTGAGTGAGTGAGTGAGTGAGTGAGTGAGTGAGTGAGTGAGTGAGTGAGTGAGTGAGTGGGCTGAACAAAGCAGATGCTGTCAAAAAATGAACACACTTTACCAATTTATGCTAACAGGAAATGACTTTAGACTTTGGACTGCTTCTTTATTGATCCCAATCTGGGAAATTATTTTGTTGCAGTAGCAATTAACATACAGGCAAACACAGAATGTATCAACAATTATTTAGAAAAAAGTAACAAAACTAAATATATAGTTACATAATATGTAATATAATGTATAATACATAGCATATAATATTATAATACTATAATAAAAATACAATGTAACTAAGTATATAAACAGTATTTACAGCAAAAAACAGCAAAAAAAAATTGTGCAGTAAAGATTATAGGTAAGTGTAAATCGTAGACTATATGTGCAACATTGCAGTAGTGCAGATAATATGTAAAAGTAATATGTAAACACAAGAGTTTGTGAGGTTGGTGGACTAACTGTTTACATTGCTATTGTACAGTGTGATGGCTCGTGACAGGAATGACTTCCTGAAGCAGTGCTTGTGACATCGGCGCTGGAGCAGTCTATTGGAGAAAAAGATTGCTCCAAAAATTATACAATATGTACAACGTCAGGCATCAATGATACAATTTTTTTTTTCCAGCTCTAAGCAACATTTCCCTTGTGCACTGCATTGTGGGAGAATGGTGTGTATCGACAGCATGCTCTGAAATGGACCATATTCAGTGTGCATACTGTCTGCTTTGAGGATATTTCATTTATCCGTATGTAGCATGGAACTGGGACACAGCTACTGTCTTACCAGGTGCTGGTCATTGAGAAGATGGACCACTCGTGCTGTCCATTCACCCATGGGCACCAGGTCAGCAGACGTCCTGTTGAGTCGCAGCAGACATAGAGCTGCACTCTGTTTCACGCTGTCCATGGTGTCCCTGATAGAGACATGCACAAGACACTCACTCATCATAATCCAACACATGCAGTCAACAAGTGGTCGCTGTCACAGTTTCACAGACTTCAGTCCTGGTTAATTAGGCAACACCTGTGGTTACTAATAGCAACAGTAAGTGCATTTCAGCAGTACAGAGTCCTTGAGCAGCTGCTCGGTCAGAAATGCAACAGCTCTGTTTAAGATCTCAACAAAGACATGTAAAACGCTGGCTGGACAACACTTTCTAAACCAATCACTATATGGATATTTTTCTAATACTATATATGTATCTCCAAATAAAAAATCTAGGCAAATTCACAAAATAATCAAAATATGATGATCAAACTGTTTAATGCAATGAATTGCTAGAACGCAGTACATGAAACAAATGCCTTTACACGCCTACACATCAGCTTCTAACTTTGAAATTTATAGAAATGGCCAAAATGAAAGTAATGTTATAAAACAATACTGTTCCACAGCTGGAAATAATAAGAAGTGTCGTCTTTTCTTTGGAGCTGTAGTGAGCAGTGCGTGACATTATTTCATAAACAAAGTCTGCTAATCTTCTTCCAAATCCAGGTGACCATGTGATACATGCTGCAATCAGCTGACTACACCACCGGACATCACATGAATTCTCTCTCTCTCTCTCTCTCTCTCTCTCTCTCTCTCTCTCTCTCTCTCTCTCTCTCTCTCTCTCTCTCTCTCTCTCTCTCTCTCTCTCTCTCTCATTGAGAGAAAATCACACGCATCATCTCAAAAGTTAAAATTGGCAAGTCTTTTCGGGACATTTAAATAATGGAGTATAAAAATCAAATTGAAGGCCTTCTCAGACTTTTTAAGGAAGTGAGCATACCCTGCTCTTACACAACAATAGCAAAGCTATCAGCAAACCGGGAGGCATGTTGAAATACATGCATACATGGTTTCCTGTCAATCGCATGTGACAGCAATTTGAATCCCACGCAGCATTAGCAGATTGCACCACTTTCAACGAAAACTATAAATACATGAGAGGCAATGACAGAATGTGAAAGCAGCGAACAGCTATTGCAGAAGAAATATCAGCGGAAATTGGGTACGAAATAATTAAATTCTTAAGGATTATACCTTTAAGTCAAGAATGTCAGCGCGTGTAATTGCAACAATTCATGCAGGAAATTACTTATTTTGATAAATGCTCATCAAATGTAACCAAGTTATTGAGTAACAGTAAGCACTTAGCTTAACTTAGAGGCAGTTCAAATCTGTCTGCATAAAGGTTTATGTACGAACCCTGCCACCAGGATCCTGGGAATATCAGAAGCAAAGGCCTCAGCCATCTCTCTGCTGCCCACATTAGCAATGCAGTGCAGGGCCAGGTTCATGAAAGTCGGGTTGCGGCTGGCCAGGTCATTCTTAATGCCATTGTTGATTAGACGGATGAGGTCGCTGTTAGAGTTCACCAGAACTGAGATAAAGAGGTAACCCTGAAAGGGACAAGGCGAAATGTTTTTAGTGCAATTCCACCATATAAAGGACAATGTATGTAAAGTCATCTTTACACTCCTTAATCCCCACACCTTCACACAGGTGCATTCACATGATAAAAGATCCACTTTACACACTGAATGAACATGAGGACAAACTTACTATTTGTTTTTCTGTGTACTTGTTGGAGCTGAGGAGGTTGACGGCCTCCATGTGTCCAAAGTCGATATCATGGCCCAGAAGAAAGATAAAGAGCAGCTTGCAGACATACTTTTTTTTACTGTAGCCATCGAGAGCCTTGTCTCCTAGTCACACACACACAAATAAATACACACACACATCCACACAAACAAAAAAGGCATTGAATGTCTACATCATGTAACAAATGCAGCGATCTCATTGGCCTGCCATTCCCTGTGAGTAAGATGGGCAATAAATTCATCTTCAGTCATTTCATACCAAACTGGTGAGTAATGGAGGAAAAGGCAGGGTGGAATTAGACTGATCCCAATTTTCATACCCTAATAATCGACAGGTGGACCCAACAAGAGTCGATATAGATTTGGCACTTCAGGCCATCACCAGAATTTGAATTTGTCACGTGTTTGTGGTTCATGCTTCATCTGATCCAGAGATATTTTTTATAAATAGTCAAAGTCATTGCTGATCTTCTGTTCTGTGTCTTGTATTGTCTTGGTTAGACAGTAAGATCTGGTAGATGCTGGATGCACGTTAACCTGGCTTTGCGACAGTAATACACAGGTATATTTGATGAACCCCAGTTTCTTTATGTAATCTAATTTATTTATGTGCACTCATTTCATTTGAACTCAGTCTTGACTGCTTTTGCTGTCAGTTACAGTCGTGCTAGTTTCCCTCCTCTCTGCTCACAGACGGGGTTGTTACACATGAAGGAAAGGGATCTGAGGAGAAACAGGTGAGGGGAAGATAACATTACTCGAGTTGACAACAACTCTTTATGGTACTGTAAAAGCTTCCCAACAAGAGTACTTTATCAGTCTAATCCCTCTACAGCATAGAGCAACGCTCTGCCATGTTCACAGTTTGCATAATCTGATTGATATTCATATACTTTTTTTTAAGTGCCTGAAGATCCAATCATCACATAATTGGGTTTTGTATTGAGCAGTGACTGCCTCTTTGATGGACGCCTGAGAGAAATTTCAAGCATTTAGTTACCATTGTGGATTTTCAATAAGAGTCTATTCACACTAATAAAGGATCATAATTTGTTACAATGGCAAAAAAAAATCACCAATAATACACTAATAAGGCCTAAATAAATGTTGCTTTATTAGAAAGTCTGGCCCCACAGCTTGGAAAAATTCTAGCTCTTGGACAAATGCAGCTGAGGTGTAAATGTAATTGTGTTGACTAATTAATCTCATGCATTGAGTAGCATGCAAGAAACCATTCCACCTTAAAAGTTGCCAGTGTTTCAGTTTAACAGGCAACCCTTTTAACTGGTGGCTATCAGCCAAATGCATCTGTGGTTGTCGCAGCTGGGACAGCTGAAGGAGAAGACACGTCTGTCCTCGTGAACACTTTTTGCTTAGTTTTTCATTACGATGTCAATTAAATGAGTAAATGAAATCATTCAAAAACACAAACTACTTTTGTTGATGCACCTTTATTGCTTAATGTTAGTTGTTGAATTCTTGGAAGGACTTGACTATGGCCAGCTTTTTATGCCCTCTGTTTTTAATTATGCCCAGGACGTGCATGTAACCAGAGCTGTAGAGACTGCTGCTGAAGCTCCACTAAACTGTTGCTGAACACCACCTGAAACCTCCTCCCCCCATACTTTTCCAGTGTTAGATTTGGCATGGCAGTGGCCGACAATTTTTCAACTTTCAGAACTTATGCACAAGGACAAGCACAAAGGAAAACACTCACAACCAAAGCCATTGGTCAAACCTTGATTTAATGCAGGGAGAGGACAGCACATACAGTGCTACAATGAACATAGGCCAGTACGCTGAGCACTATGGGAAGAGGGCAGCTTCATTCTGGAGCAAACTAATTATAGGCAGTGAGGAACAGGTGGCAGGAGAAACAACACCAACAGGAGATTAAGGACTTGTCCACACATACAGATATTTCTCCCCTCAGTTTAAAAAAGAAAAAATCTGTACACCATTGTTTTATAATACCTCTGTTCACACGAGAACACAAAAATGATTCCAAATGCTCAAACAAGCATTGGAGGCTAGTTGGTGGCAATAAAGTCTGTCAACAATAGGTCAAACATCAGAGAAGAACATTCAGAGCAGCGGAGATGAGCTTATTCTTTTTAAATAAAATAATCCAGAACCATAGAACACCACTGAGTTAAGCGGTAAACTTGTAATCAAACCTAGCAGTGCTAACCAAACATAGAGAAGCAGTAGTTGTTGTTTCAAGCACATGCTCATTACACAAAACAACAATGGGCATGTGCAGACTGAGGTGATGACATTATTACAACCTGCTCTTCAGAAGGCCTTCTAAAGAGTTTTAGTGACCTAAAAGGCTGTTTGCATGTGTGACAGAGGGAAAAGATGCCAAAATGCAGGGGAAAATATATCTGTAAACAAGTGGACAAGACCTGAAGCAGACACATTCACAGTGAGGTGTGTGAGCCTTTAACAGTGCAGGCACAGCAAGAGCCCTCGAGAAACTGAGAAGAAAGCAAAAAGGGGGCAAAGCCAAGACAGTCACAGGGTCAGTTAGCGAAGTGGATTAACAGCAACGGGACAACTTGTGTCATGAAAGTCAAATCCAATCCCAAAATACACCAGGGGTTACAAGTCAGTGTTTTGTGGCCCTCCATTTCTACGCGCTGCCTTCTCCCTGAAGTTCAGCCCGGTTTGTCAGAATTATTCACCTACCTTTAAATTTGGAACGGATATTGGCCAGTTCTTTGTTTATCCTCTTAATTTCTGCCTCTTTACTTTTACCTGCAAACAGATGAAGATATTTTGTGTGTTATGTAGTGCTGCGACCACTCATGAAGTTGAACAAACCATCCTTCAGCTTACACTGCTCTGCTCCGTTTCCACGAGCTGAGTGGAATTAACTACAGTTGCCATGTTCAGTATACTGGAGAAATGTCAATGCACTGTTGGAGCTTCATGATGCAGAGACATATTAGCCATACTCAGTGGCCACTTTATTGGGAACGCCTTTCTTGTGCTGGGTAGAACGCCCTGTTTCCACCAGAACAACCTGAACTGTTCATTCTGGTTATTGTGCTTAATTCAGATTCAACAAGGTGCCACAAACATTCCTTAGATTCTGGTCCATGTTGACATGACAGCATCACACAGTTGCTGCACTATTACATCACCAGCATGAACCGGTGACACAAGGCAGGATGGATCCATGGATTCAGGTTGTTTCTACCAAATTCGGACCCTAACATGTGCATGTTGCAATAGAAATGGAGACTCAACAGACCTGCAGGCAGTATTTCAGATGTTCTACTGTGGCTGTTGGTGAGCCTGTGCCCACTGCAGCCTCAGTTTCCTGTTCTCAGCTGACAGGAGGGGGACCTGCTGTGGGCTTGTGCTGCTGTAGCCCATCTGCTTCATGGCTCCATGTGTAGTGCATTGGTTTCTTCTTCGCACTACTGTAAGGCTTGGCTGTTTGAGTTACTGGCACATTCCTATGAGCTTGAATCAGTCTGGCCATTCTCCTCTGACCTCTCTCAATAACAAGGCGTTGTCACCCACAGAGGAGCTGCTCACTAGATGTTTTTTGCTTTTCACGCCATTTTCTGTAAACTGAAAATCCCCTGACATTGAATTACTGAAACTACACCTCTTTTGCACCAAAACACATTGCATTCACCAAAGAAAAACATTTGAGACTTTTCCTACGATTATGACATCTGTATCTTGCTTTTAAGGGATCAGTATCCTATTACTTTGAGATCTTTATCACATCATTCAAAAAAAACTCCTGGAAGCTTTGTGTGAGAATATGGTGTCATAATTCTGAGAAATCTATCCACAATTATGAATGTAAGCATAGGAACCATGAGGGAGTCTGAGTGCACATACATGCAACAACCTCTTCAGTAGATCATCAGCATTAAGTGGTGGCTACACCCTGTAGGATTCCACTGGAATAGAGCTGTGAAATGACCTACAGTAGCTGGGACTGATGGACTGACAACAAGTCAATCAGTGTGAGCTTCGTGCGGTTGTGACTGGATGTTCCCAATGAATCACAATGCCTGAGCACTATTGACATAGACATGTCAGTCATATGAGACAACAGGCTTGTTTGAGATGAGTTGCAACTTGCCCTGAAAGTAGAAAAGATTAGTGAATGCAGTCAAGAGAGGTATCAAAAAGAGTGCCTGAAGTCAAACAGTTCGGAGGTGGCTTGACTCCATTTGGGGGGGTATTTATGGAGAATGCACAATGGTGGTAAACTGTTATTTTCAGAAATGCACTCACTGAATACATTTGTTACTGCTCAAGTTTATGTGGATATTGAATGATGAAGAAAAATGATAATGGAAGCACTGTCTGTGTTGATCGGGCTCATCTCAAACAAGCTTATTGACATCAGTACCTTCCGAAATCTCAAATCAAGAAAGAAAGCATCATCTCTACCAATTGTGGTGATGACTCTTTCTCACAAACGCCAGGGAAAGACGTCGTTACTACAACATGTCTCTTTTCTCATAACTGTCAAATACAAACCATGTAATTACAAGGCATTTATACAACAACTACAGCAATGTTTAGTCCTAATTACAATATTACAAGTTATAATTATGGGATGTGAAAGTCAACTCATAATAATCTCTGAATTAGTTTTCCTTTGACGAGTGCAATGTGTCTCCATACGTTTCCCACTCTGACACAGACAGTGTAAAACTTCTCCAAGTCATATTTTCAGCACAGTTGCTAAATACTCAATAAACACTTGCACTGATCAATTCAGTACCTTTATTTGACCATATTTACAGTGTATATACTATATATATATATACTACTATATATACTAACAGGGCAGAAGGAAAAGGGGGGGGGACGCAGACGCAGAGTTGCTCATCACGTCAGCTGTGCTGTGTGTGTTCACGTTGACTTACCTGAAATATTCTTAACAGTCTAATGACACTGCCAGCTCTAACGTTTCACAAAAAAGACAACTGTCTACATCTCTGGCAGAAAACTATAAGAAAACCACTAATTCCACAAAGTTGAGCGTGTTCACAGATTAAACAGCAGTTTGTCATTATCTCCAGTTAGCGGTGAGGTCCACGCCCTTTGACGTGACGTTAGCATCTGGAAGCTAACTAACGTAGCTGGCGTAGAGCAGCCAGCTGAGCCGCTGTCTAAACACACTTCAATACTTTGAACTTGCTAAAACTGTGTATAGAAAGAGCAAAGGAGACTCGTCTGAGCCGTAACATCACTCCTGCTGGTTAACGTGACACCGGCGAACAAGCTTGCTGATAGCCGAACCAAGAACTGTGTGAATGTGATAAACAAACTTACAGTTCCTGATGTCAGAGATGAAGACAGCCAGGCCACGCATCCCGTCCCCTTTAGAGACCGCAGGCATCTTGTTTACGCTCTGTTAACGTCACGTTGTCCTCTCTGTCTTCAAAAAAGCCCAACTACACAGGCTAACTTTGTCCCAAAGTTTGCTAACCTGCTAGCAAGCGCTGTGTAGTCCAGGGCGCCCCGATAAATGACGGAGACAGGAACCAGACAGACGGAGGCTGCGTCCCATTCATCTCGAGCTGCAGCTACGACCCACAGCAGGGCTGCGTTCCATACATGTGGAGTTTCACAACAACAACAGCGGCGGCTGTCTCTCAGGTGGATCAGCTGAATGAAACATGAAACTGCGTTGCAGGTGTTAAAATCAGCGACCACAAGTAGTCGATGTCAGACGCTGTACAGCCGTAATGTGCGCAGCGATCAGTAAACGCCTGGAAAAGTCGGAGACATAAACACACTGCAGGAGCAACCAGAACATAAGAGATACACTGAAAACCAGACACAACTCTGTAGTCCACCTTTTAAATTTTCTGTGTACACATAGCGATCTCTCATTTAACCAACACATATAATGGGCTACTTCGGAGAGACACATAGACACTTAACACTCCCCTCGGTTGAAATACCATCAATACTTCTCCACTGACACAAAACCAGATATGCTCAATTATGCACCCACCTATTTAGTTAATCTGTGGACACTTGAGCTGTTTCAGACATGGAATACGTAACACTGCTGGCTTAATCTATCTGCTCAAGTAATAGCTTTTTGTCATTCAGACAGAAGTGTACTTTGTCATGTATTAATTCATATGTACTATGTTCATGTAATTGGCATGTATAAAAGTATAGGGTTGGGGTCAGGGTCACATTCATTCATTAGCCTATGAATAGAATGCAAAAAAGAGAAAAACATGCATAATCCATAATGATAATTAGATACTTAAGTAGAAAATGCTCAGACAGTCAGTGCTCAGTACCAATGAATGAGTCCTTATCTCAACAAAACTGCTCTTCTGGATCCCAAGAAGCAAACAATAATAATCAGTTTGAGACTCAATTCAACTATTGGTCAACAAAAATGAACCCAAGTCACACTTCCTACAACTAATAGACAAGCTGAGTGATTCCAGTGTGCTGCTGTGGCCAGCCTGGGAGTTTGATGAAATGTCCATAGAGAGGATGGAGTTGGAGAATAATGTGATTCAGACTTTGTGGCTCCTTGCCAGGGGGTGGCAAACTAGTTGATGATCACATTCAGGACGAATTGGGCCTCTACCACTAATGAGTGTATTCTCTGAATCCATTAATATTCTGTCGGCCAGATGGGAAGCTTTGGCCAGATGTGGCCTGCGGGCCACCAGTTGACAATCACTGCTGTAAATGGTGCCAATACCATTACTAAGTTTGCAGACAACACAATGATAGTTGGCCATTTGAACAACAGCCAACAGGGAGGAGTGCTGGCACTTGGCGACATGGTGTACTGATAACAACCTCAACACCATGAAGATGAAGAGTTCATTGTGGCCCTCAGGAAGACCAAAGGGGGCACACACATAGGTATGAACAGGGCAGAAGTTGAACGTGACACCAGCTATTAGTGTGTGGGTTTTCACATCTCTGAGGATGTGTCTCGACCCTCAGCACTTCAGCACTGCTCGGTGCTTGACTAATAAAAAGACTTGATTTTGACTTGGTATTCATGACTCGGACTTGAGACAGATGACTCGAAAAGACTTGACTTTTTTGTTAAATATTTGCATTTTTATAGATAAGGAGAAGTTGTGTTTTGCTTTTGAAACATGATTTGGTGATTTCTAATGCAACATGCATAAACCTGGCAGCCTACGAGGACACAGCAGACCAGCAGAGGTCACTGCACAAGGAATGGGTGACATTTCTTCATGCTGAGAACATAGGTTATGTTACATGAGTAATCTTTGGGTTAAATTTGTCAATGGTAGTAAAAAGTTGTAGGAATAGTCTGAACTGATTCACTGAACTATATACAAATAGTTGTAAAACTAATTTCCATTTCTTTTCCAGGCTTGGAAATAGCAAAATTCCATGACATTTACATGTTTTTTCTAAATAAATGTACAAGCCTTGGAGTAGTAAATGGGAGATCAATCATAAAATGATCATACTTAATGTTCAGTGGGTTTTTTTTTTCTTTTGTCTTTTTTGTTCACGTTGAGTTGTATGTCCTTCTTCCTTTGAGTGCAATGTTTAAACCAGAGTCAAATTTCTTGTATGTGCACACATGCTATGCCAGTGAAGCCAAATCTGATTCTGAAAACTGCACGAGATGGGAAAATAATTACCTCAGAATCCACATTACACATTACATGTGCTTACCTTTCTTTCCATGTGTGCTACATGAACTGATTTGGCATCAATACTATCCTTTACACTGGTTTGTTCTGCACATAGGATGTACAGCTGCTTTTTTGTCCATCCTGGGAGAAGATCCCTCATCTGAAGAAGCAATATTTTGCTGCGGTTTCTTTCTACTCCTTATGGTCTGCTTTGACAAGCTCCATGCTGAGTTTGAAGATGCACCTCCCTAGTGTTGTCCTGTCTTCCTCCATTTCAGCGATCACACTTTCAACCAGTACGGTCCTAACATAGCAACTGTAATTACACCAGCTGTAAGATGTATTTAAATTCAAAGACAATAAAAATGAACTTGAGTGAAGCTGAAAATGACTGTAATGTAAACAAGTCCAATAAGAAGTACAGCATGCCTGTACTGCGTCCCAGAACATTCAATATTTAAAATGCATACAAAATATGTTTGCTATTTTGTCATGCTGTCCAATTCTCTAGTTCTTCAGCATTACATAGTGAAAATTATGGGACATAAATATTTTACTAATAATTCATTCATAGTACTTTATTGTGCATAATATGAGCATCAAATGTCTAACCTGGTCGTCCCTGCAGCATGAACTCTTGCTGTCAGCTCCACTTTCTGCCTAGCATGCAGAGATTTTCCCTTCTATGCAGTAGTCATGGCCCTGTATGTGGATCAGTCCATCACACAGCTATGATAGAATGAGTGAAAGACAATGGAGAGGGACATTCTGCATACATCTACCATTGTGTTAATGAAGGAAAGCCCATATTCCCTTTGACGATTATTCTTCTTCTATGGAGAAGCTGTACAGCTTGTTGTAGCAGTCCTCCACCACCTGGGGGCGCAGCAAGACAAAAAAAAATGTCAGGGTGAGGGACCAGAATTGTGGAGTTGAGTAAAAACACAGATGGTGATAATGTATGTGTGCTTTTGGTTGCACGAGTACCAGCATCCATTATGCATACATATTGATGTTTCCCCTTACACCAGTGGACTCGTTTGTGCACAAACAAGCACATACGGATCTCCATGAGAGCCTCATACACACCTACCTTAACGAATTATATCACTTTGATGATTTACTAACATTCACATATGCAGACCTGATTGGCTTCTTTTTGCAAATAGATAAAATAAAATCAAAATATTTATTTAAAAAAAGAGTCAAAATACATAGTGTGTGTGTGTGTGTGTGTGTGTGTGTGTGTGTGTGTGTGTGTGTGTGTGTGTGTGTGTGTGTGTGTGTGTGGGTGTGTGTGTGTGTGTGTGTGTGTGTGTGTGCATAGAAATGTATACCTCAGGCTGTGGGGACATAAATCTGTTATTACAGACACATTGAGGGGACTCACCTTGAAGATGGGTGAAGGTTAGGGTATGGCTTTGGCTTTGACAAGTCGTGGTTGTGGTTAGGATACGTCAGCAGGAAATGTGATATATGTAATGTCCCCAAAAGTGATGGAAACAATGAGGGTTTTCATAAGCATAGACGTACAAACTTGTGTGTGTATGTGTGTGCATGTGTAATATCGGCATTTTTAATTGGATATATAGTGTGTGGTATCTCCAGATTGTAAAGATGTAGAGAATCATGAAATGATGCTTCAGTCACTTTCATGTCTGCAGCAGTCAGGGAGATGCTACTGCTGCCTGAAGGCCAAGACAGAGAGGATGAGGAGGAGCCTCTTCCCTCAGGCCACTCAGATCCTGAACCACACACACACACACACACACACACACACACACACACACACACACGTTTGTACAGGTACTTGTGAGGACCCTCAATGGCATAATGTGTTTCCCAGCCCTTTACGCTAATCTTACCCATCACATCTTACCCTAACCTTAACCTAAACCTAATTCTGACCCAAGATGCTGAGTGGCTCAGGTTGAACTCTGACCTGTGGCCCTTTACTGCATGTCGTACCTCCTCTCGATTGATATATACACTCAGAAAGAAGCAAATAATCAGTGAGAGATATTCAGAGAATTCAAAAAGAGAAATATAAGATGATTTCATGTATAAACTATATTCAACAACTATTTGGTAAACTTTTTTTTTACAAACTCATTGCGGCAATTCTTGTAACATAACATAATGCTTTTCATTCATTTTTATACAGATTTTGAGAAGGTAAATATCAACACTGCATAGCGTGGAACTCTGTGACAAAGCATTCTGATCAGCTGATCCAACTGTCAGGAGATGGGACCATAACAGAAAAGAAAACAAGACTATGCACATTCTTGCTTTGTGCAAAGAATATTAATAATAATAAATGATAATTACAAATAAAAGCTACATCAAAGACAAAGTTTTCGTATTGGGAGACAGACATTTTAAGGGTTTTGGTAGAAGAGTTGATCCTCAGAGGTGGTTAGTGTTACCGGTCTCAGGCCTAAGGGAACCTGGGCCAGCAGCAAACAAGCTGTGGAACAATGAACATTATTGTCAGCTTGAACAGAGATTTATTCTGAAGGGCATAAAATAACACACACATCAACATATCTCTAAGATTCGGAGAGATGATTAAGTAACTTGAAAGTTGAAGTGAAGTGGTAGCAGCTGTCTTAATGCGCCGTGGAGGCAGAAGCTGCAGGTTGCTGACTGTGTTTGTAGGTGAAGGTTTGGGTTGGCAGAATTAGTAGGTGCAAGAGGCTTCAGTTTTCTGACAAAGGCTTCCGCTGTATGTCATGAGTTTTTTATGCTACAGGTGGAGTTGGAGGTTAGGTCTGCAGCTCTTTGCCAGAATCTGCAGGTGAAGGAGGCAGCAGAAGTTGCAGATGGAATCAGGTTTTCAGCTGTTACAGGCAGTAAAGACAGCGGAACTTGGCAAGAGGAGGTTTTAGGTGGATGTGTCTGCAGCTGTCGGCTGTCTGCTGGTGGATTCAAGGACAGCAGATGGCTTCTGCATACGTCGTTGAGATCTGTAGGTGACCGCAGGAGGCTGTTGGTGGAGGGTGGAACAGGACGCTTCAGAGGCTGTAGGTGGAGTTGCGTCTGCAGCTGTGTTCCAGAGTCCACAGGTGGAGGTAGGTGCAGCAGCAGAGTACTGCCTCTGTGGAGTCCATGAATTCCTGATAATGCAAACCTGGAAGGACATTATCCTTCTTATACCATCCTTATACCATATGTGATGGTATAAGGCAACATATGTGATACTTGACACAACCAATAGCCCCATATTACATACCAGCATGATACCCCTGGGGGGCTCCAGTGTTGAGGACGACACTAGACGAAATTTGCTAGTCCCAACTGCCTATGGTCTGTTTGTGTCCAATATCCAGTTGCATACTGTTCACCTCACCCCAGAGTGCTGTTTCAATTTCATGAAGTAGCTTGTTCTGAATGCGGATCTGATTCTGATTCGACATCATTCTGATGTAGGTGTCGTTATTTTCAATGTGTGTTAAGGGGTCCAGGCTGGCCGGGATTTGGTCTTTGATTTGTTGGAGAATCAGTTACTCAGAGCACTTCATCAGAGTGGTGGTGAGTGCCAAAGGGTGGTAGCTGTTTCGACACTGCAGGGGGTTTTTTTAGGAACAAAGATGATAACTGCTGTCCTGAAGCAGGTCTGAACAATTTCCTGTAACAGTGATATGTTAAAAATGTCAGTAGTGGCATCAACCAACTGGTTGCCTCATGTTCTTAGTACACATCCAGCTAGGGGTGTTATCAGACCCAGCAGCTTCACTCACATTCACGGTCAGCAGGGTTCTTCTTCAGTGGATGCACTGTGGATACTGAGAGTGGCAGGTCATCTGGAGGTGGAGTAGACCTGGCAGCTGACTCTCTGTGGAGGAGATGAAAGCAACCATAAAAGTCTCATCTGGAAATGTGGCCTTACACATGATGAGGTTCTCCTGCTTCTATAGCCTGTGATGGTCTGGTCTGGATCGCCTGCCATGTCTTTGGTGCTGTTGGTGTTGAGGTCTCTCCTGAAGCTTTGCCTCCTTGCTGTCAGCTTGCTCTGGTTGTGTTGTATGGTTCCTTATCACCAGTCCATAAGACAGCATTTATAGCTCTGGATACCTGATGAACACTAATATCTGAGATGCTGAAACTGCCAAAGCTTTCCTCTGGCTCAGCTAGAGCCCATGAACACACATGGCAGGCAAAACAGCTCAGGGGAATCTGCTTATTGAGGGTCTCTGGAAGAAACTCGGGGGAACCAGCTACAGCACGAACAGAAAGCTCTTAAAATGTGTGTGAAACCTGACCCCCTCTCTGAGATCAGCATCTTTGAAGACTGACAAAATGTGAGCCACCTTAGACTGCACTGACCAGGCACAGAATTTACCACTAAGGCAGCAATATTTTAATAAGGTCTAGCAAGAATACACAGTGTACTCAGGTTCAGCTCATATATAGCCAGACCAACGTTAAGCCACACCCAGCCCACATCCTGCTCATCACAGGACACACTGATTTTAAACAAAGTCCTCCTTGGGCAACATCATTTCCATACACTATATAAATCACACAAGAAAAAAAAATTCTAATACAATTCTAATATAAATTTGCTCAAGATTCACCCAGTAGACACATTTTATGGTGGGTTCTCACTAGGTTTTGGCAGTGTCTACCATGGTGTCCACATGTGATGATGTCCACAGTGAAACATGGCAACGTAATGTATTTTACATATAGTTTTTATATGTATGTTGATTGTAAATTCTGATTTCTATTTTTTGCACATTTGAGCCCATGCAACTGCAGAATATACAAGTAAATTGAGAAAGAAAAGGCAGTCAGCCCAGTGGGTATGAGCAGATATTGATCAGTGACAGTGGAAAATCTCCTTGAATCAGTTGCTTAGGAGTTAACTCACATCTTTTTGCACTTCAGAATCCTCAGAGAGAGCAGGTGAGTTTGCTCTGTAGGTACATTTAATCCTCAGTTTTGGGATACAAATAAAGACTCACCGCTGATTAACGAAGGCAGTTGCAGCCCAGTAGATTTGAAAATAATTTATGTTTGTGCCAAAATGAAAAGGTGCTTTCACTGGGGAGTATATCATGTGATTAAATAAGCAGCTTTTCTTTTAGTAAATGAGGTGCAGTGAGTTATGATAATTAGAAAAAACCCATCCTTCATTTTTGCCCGCTGTGGCTTCTTAAAATACATATTCATCATTTCTCAGGTGCTAAATGTTTTTAATAAATGACTCTTACTGGATTTTTTACAACCCTGAATCCAAACAAGCTGGGACACTACATCTATCATCCATGTGAATCATTTCAAAATGTTCCCATGCTGAAAAGTCACAGAATAATGAAATAAAGCAACAAAAATAAACACGCGTGTGTGCAGGATGACGCTGCACAGACACGATACTGCAGTGCAACGGATTAAACAATCCTCATGAATGCTACATAAAGGCCTGTGCTCTCTAACTATATTAACAGAGAGCAGATGGATCACATGCAGAGATTGGTGTTCATTAAGCTGCTCTAAGGAGCAGAGCTGCACCAAGGTCAGATTTACCTCTCAGAAAATGCTTGCTGCAGATAAGTTGTTACAAGTGAACCTGCATCAGTGATTTCCTTCTCAGAGGGCTGTTGAAGTCAGATCCAGTTCTAAATGCATTTAAGTATGCCAGGTCTCATGTTAGGCCTCCTAGAAACAGGCTGCTGTTTCATACAGAATTAAAGAACCAGATAGAGACTTCCCGTCTCTTGCTATAATTACAACTCATCACAGATGGATTACTGCACGGGCAAAGTGGGAACGTGCCCAGCGCCCTGGAAGAGGGTGGGCCTCTGGCTTTAACGTGCCTTTTTGTTCAGGAGAGTATGTGTATAAGAACTGAGTGGGCATATATGTAAATTAAAATGTGGTATACAGTTGTGCTTGTGTAGGTGTGATATAGAGGAGTCAGTGAAGTAATTTGTTGAATGGAAATTAATTAATGCACACATGTCAACTCAATTTGAACACACACCCACACTTGTAGTGGGTCAGCCAAGCAAAATCTTTAAATGACCTGGTCCTGCAAAAGGTACATCATCTCAGGGTAACTTGGGGAATGAATAAGGCTTTAAATAGCTGCTTTCATGTGTTTGTTTGTATGCTGGGCAGGCTGAGGCGACCTCCTCCAGTGCAAACTGCTAAAATCTGCTCTAGCCTTGGATTACAAAACTGTGGTGTCTGGGTTTGTGCTAAAAGTGTTCTCAGTAAATCACAGTTGCTGAATTGTCTGCTAGTTCAGGTATGGTTCTCTCCAACAGACTAACAAACTAGAAGGCAAAAATAAGGACATACTTATTATTTTTCCCATTTGCTGATTTGTTATTCTCTATATAAATCAACTCTTGAACCAAGCACATTGTGACGCATAAGTATATCAAGAAAATTAGAATACGTGATAGTATGTGCAGAAGGACGGCATGTGATTCTGAAATAATATGACCAGGGATTATGTATGCATTAGAATTAATGAAGGAAATATATTGAGACTGAATGAACCACTTTCTGAATGAATGAAGTAGAAGCTGAGTGACTATTTAAAGGGACCCTGTGGAGTGATCAGGTTTGACAATGTTTTATGAGGAAGGACATGTTAGACCTCAAGGATACATCTTAATTGAAACCAGCTCAGATAAAGAAAATGTCCACAGTATCCCTCTGTTTTTGCAACATGTTGTTGTTTTAAAAAATGCTGTTAAAGTCGGTGTGTTGACAGAATCCCTCAGCAGAAGGACTCATTTAGTCTTGATGGTGTTGCATTCAAGAATTATTCCTTCTGCTCCACTAAATTCCTGGATCCCACTGACCATAAACAACAATAAAGCGGCAAAACTTCAAGTTAAGTCAGATCTAGTATTTAACAAGCAATCACCCGAAAACTGAACTTAACTTTGAAATATTTATCCCCTTTTTTGTGTAAGGAAACATAAAGGGAATATAAACTATAATGATATTGGATCCATTGTTCATATATTTCAATGTATAAAGACATATTTGTGGAAACAATATCTAATATTCTAACTTGCCTCCCATCGATATAGAAACATACATACATACACACATACATACATACACACATGGGAACTTGGTAGTTCAGATCACAATACCTTGATGGCTGTTCATGCAGTAAATAAAGATACTGAAAATGATAACAGTGTCATGACATGAAATATGTCAGAAAAACATGTAGCCGTGTTTCCATGAACGTATCTTTATGCACATTTTGAAGCTTTCATGTTGGCTTGAGGTGGTTTAAAATAGTTAATGCTCTGGATGGGAGGTGGAAACACCATTCTGACTGAAAGAACATTTCTGTCACATGACTGATCAGCAGTTTCTGGTTCAGAAGAAGGAGAAGAAGAAGAAGAAGAAGAAGAAGAAGAAGAAGAAGAAGCTGATCCTGCAGATTGAAACTTCTCCTCATCACTTCACACAGATCTGATGTTACCTTCCTCACATTAATGCAGGAAAGAAACAGAAATGTCATACTTCCATTGTTTTCTACATTTCTTTTCACCATCTGATGTTTGACTGGTGCTCTTATGATTACGTCTGATGGTATTCTAACTCAACAAATGCTGCCACCTAATGTTTATACTGATGAACCAACTCCTAATAATGACATCAGGCTTTAATAAAATGGGATGAAATGTGTTCAGACAAATGCCCCCTCAAGTCAAACAACAACTTCGAAAGTTGGTGAAAATCTTTGATTACAGACAGATGGTGGACAAATGTAAATGTTTGGATGACAGTAAGAAACTTTTTATGAATTCACATATTGCATATCAATTTTTACTCACATGTACTGTAATTTGTAATTTGGTATTAGGTTGAAACCATTGACTATGCAGAGTGATCTAAGTTAGTTAGAAAGTTCAAATACAAGACATCTTCTTTGTAGCATCCATGTTCTTTGACTTTAACCTCATGAACACAACGAAGTCAGAAGAATGACTTCCAAGCTCGGGAAATGAGTTATTATTCCCTGCTTCCTGTTTAAATGTCCCAGTGCATCTGCGTGGGAAAGCATGGACACTCACAGCAAACTGATGTTTGTGTGGCAAGTCTGTGAACTTTACAAGAGGGGAGGAGAAGGCTCACAAAGGTTTCTATCAAGCACAAATCAAACGGATGAAAATGGAAATGACAACTACAAAGTTTTTTACAGCACATTTCACAACACAAACTCTACACTATTAAGGGAAAGGTAATTCTGCTTTCTGTTCACTGTGTGCGCCACCCTATTGCTGTGATGCCAGGTGTGTTTATGTCGGCGATCAAAAGATAGCGAGTTGGGAGTCGTGAATGAGTGAATGATTTCAGATACAGTTACATCTATGTAAGCCCGCATTTAGAAAGTGCTTCTTCTTCTTGGTAATTCCAGTTTCAACATGCATCTGTGATACATGCTGTGACGATTAAACCAACAGAATTTGTGTGGCCTGCCCCCTCTGCCAGTGATGCAGAACGTACGTCATTCCTGTGCGTCCTCACAACCAGCATCCAAAACCACATTCATCGCGTGAGAGAAAATCATGAAGCCATATCATCAGTCTTAGTCATGCTCTGGGAATATATTAAGGATGCACATGGCTCTATTTCTCTGTATTAGGAATCAACATTCTATTTGATTCAAATGAATTAAAAAATATTAATATGAGACAAGATGTACAAACTTAGAACAATGCTCTTCATTAGCACCTCTGACATGTGAAGACAACAGATGAAAGCAGCCACAAGCCCCAAGCTATTCTGTGTAAATGTCTGATTCACTCATTAGTCCGTTTTTCCAATAGGGGAAACCTCATTAGTTTCATCCCTAATGTTGCTACTGATGGTAAGAGCTTGTAAACACGCTGGTTGCTCATAACAGCAACATCATTAACACACCATGCAGTCTTAAGTACATTTATGAGTCACCCACTAAAGCTGCTGGACAGTTTCCCTGAAAAAAGTTTGCACAGTTTGAAATGCATCATTTGTTTGACTGTCCATTCAGCTCTGTATAAGGAATCAGCCAACATTACCAATGTAGCACACAATCCAATCACACTGCACGACGGTTCTGAGTGACAGTCCTCAGTGCTGCCTGCAACTTGACAACATTTCTTTGACAGCAAAAAGTGACAGTGTGATTATAACTGATCAAGTGCCAGCAAGGGTCGGTCTGTCAGCTTGGTGCATATGGAGACTGGAATGAATAAACAGCAACCTGAAATTATGCCACACATGAAAAATAATGTTGTGATGAAAAAGTGTATGGAACAACTGTCTAATAAGTCATCCTTTAGAAAGGGTTCATAAGCTGTAACTAATGGTTTCTTAATGGTTTGTATATACTAATACTTTATAGACCATTTCTAAACCATTAACAAAAGCAGCTTTAAGGTTGCCAGATTGTTCAAAATATAAATGATGCTTTAAACAGAATCATTAGTAAAGGGTCAAGAGTTTATCACTTTCACATAAAACAGCAAGTCTGAGATCATTTTCAGTTTTGTCATGAAAAATCAAATTTGGTAATGAAAACAAAAGCAGAACTGAAAAAGTAAGCACTGCCATTGAAACACAGAAAAGGTTGTATTACTGAAACAAGTACTGGCACTGAAAAAAGTTCCAGTGAACAGCCTCTGACATGGCAGCACACCTGTGACGATGGCTTTCACCTGGAGATCCCAAACCTCAAGTTTCTCCCTGCTCCACCCTGACGTTGGCGGTGACAGCTTGCATGACATGAGCTCAGACGGGGCTTGTTCCAGCAGACCTCTGCCAGATGAGCACAACATGAATGAAACTTTAATCCAGCCTACTTCTATCTGATAAAGGGGAGACACAGACATGACATACCTGTGGTTTGGGAGTTTCAGGTGAACTTTGAGGCCATTGTTGTATGTTAGGTGTGTGGTCATGTCAGAGGCTTTGGAGGTCCAGAGGAGTGACATTTTTCCTCAGTATACTGAAAATGTGCAGATAATATGTAAATCACACTCTACCTGACCCCTCCCCACTAGAACTAGACTAGAACTGAAAACAGATTGACATGAGCAAAAAACATCAATGCCTGAATGTCTGCTTCATTTTTAAGTGGAACTTTCTTCACTGTCAATCCAGTTTTTACACAACAAATGCTTCGATGCCAATGTTTTGGGGGTTTTTTTCAGTTCAGATTTTGTTTATCGGTGCCAGAATTCAAAGTCACTCTTTTAGCCCCATAGAGGATATATAAAAATGTATAAATATATTCCAAAAGATATATAATGGCAATGCAATAATATATATAATAGTATATGCCAAATAATTCCTAATTCCCAACTGCTTTTACGATGTATGGTGCTCATTTAATTTTTCATATATTTATTTTCTTCCTGTGTGACTCTTTGGGCCCGGATGCGCCAAACAATAGTAAATGATTTAGGAACAAATGAATAAGCAAGCCAAAAACACAGAGAGCCTTAAAAAGAGCCTTACTGGAAAGTGGTACCAAAGGTTTCAAATCTCCAGGATCCTGGCCAGGTGACACCCGTAGAGATAAATCCTGCAGGCTGTGCAGCTCGAGGCTCATTTAAAGACTGCACCAACTTTCCATCTAATCAATTCATTCCAATGACATCACCACAATCAGAGGATTAACTTTATCTGTCGATAAATCTGCTTGAATGTTTCGTGTCAAGTTCAACCTTGTGTACCTGAAATCTCTCCTTAGTGTCTTGAGCATATTCCTGTCAGAAGATCAATTTTGGTCACAGTGTTGAGTGAATCCTGTAAATTTCACTGTGCCATTGTTCTGTAGTCTGTAGCTTCCTCCTTCAACAAATAATGGAATAAGTCTTTCATGGACGCTTGTGAATGAATTACAGTTTTGGTTCCTCCTCTGTGGTGCGGTATGAAGTACCAGGCCATGTGATGTGCCAGCCGTGATGTTAATCATGATGATGTTAATCATCTCCCCCCTGCTGAAAGAAACGCTCCCTCTCTCCATGCACCCTCCCCTCCACTACAGCTTCATAAATACCACAGCATTTTGCTCTGGGCGACAGCACAGATGGCAGCTCTTACTGCAGCTGATCTCAAAGTCTTGTACTGCTGAGAGGCTGTCTTCCTTTCAGAGATCTCACTGTCATCTAGTTGTTGCTGTAGTCAGTGCAGCACAAACAACTTTACTGAGCAATAATTATATATTCCATTTCTTCCACTGATCTAGAGGCAGGCATGTACGGCAAGACGTCCACTGAACAGGGGCCACGCAGAGGAAGGTCTTTTGACTCGGTAAACTGTGCTTATGAGGAGAAACAGCTCAACAATGACGTAAGTAGCACTAACGATGATGTGTTCTGTGTCTCTGTGAAAAGCCTCAGCTAGAAGAAGAATGGGCTGTTTTTCACTGCAGTTTTAAGTTGACATAACCTCTTCATTGGAAAGTTGTTTGACCACTAAGAGCAGATATGGATCTGTTGTGGCCCATTAAAGCTGTCAAATTATTTCTATTAAATATATTTAAGCTTAGCCAAACATTATTTAAAGTCCAACTGAAATCATACTCTTCCCTTTTTGCAGTAACAAAATAAGACATGTTTTTAAATGTTGTTAAAGGTTTTGTGTTATCTGAAGAAAGGAAACGGCCCTGGGGAAATATCAAGAAATGCTCTTTTTTATCTCAGTTGGCTGGAGGGGTGTGTCTGTGTCTTGTCTGACTGACACTGTAGTCTACAGATCATTGGCAGGCTGTGTGTGAGAATGAAGAGCATTGAACTGGACCAAACTTACATTTGCAAGACAAACACATTCACATGCTGTTTAATGTGCTGCAGCTGAGCAGCTAATTAGCTATCTAACCTGCAAACTGATGTTGGCAGGGCACTTTTCCCTTGTCAGCATTTGTTTGGTCACTTGTTCAACAAGGTCCAGGACAAGACGTGTCCTCAAGTTAGATATAGTATGAAGGAGGCTTAGCAGGACAGCGTATATGGGTTGTTGTGGCTCGTCTGTGGCCCTACAATATCATATATCACCGTTGGAGAACACCAGCAACAGGTTGTACTGAACCTTCATCCTCACATTGTTAGCACAAAACTGTTTGCTTAGGCAACAAACCTCCCTGATAGGAAATCATTAAAAGTAAAAACTGGTCTGTCTGGTGAGGATGGGCTGTGTAAAACCATTGGCAGGCATGTGCATCCTGGTGCGTTTGCATCAGATAAAAAAACCACAGTGGTACTAGGCACTGAAAACTCAGCAGGGAACCTTTAACATGCAGATTCCATCATTCCGAAAACATCAGCAAATATTTGCTACCCACCTCACCATACCTTTTGTTTAGTTATTGGTCTTACACTTAACTGATTTTTTAGGCACTTGGGTACAGCAAAAACAAGCTGTAAACATACATGCCATCAGTTGCGTTACACATTCAGCAGACATAAGCATTCATTCATTCATTCATTCAGTCACTCATACAATGCGTTTCTGGCCACCTGGCAAGTATTCATCCTCAATTTAGCTCTGGCTTGGTCTCCACCTTCTCCTGAGAAAAAATCGAAAAATCTATGTCCATCTAAATGTTCAACTTTATTAATCAGGTGGTCACTTATGTTGATGAGGCCATAAAGGCATCATGTCTGATGACATCAAACCCACATCAGAGGCTGAATAGGCCCCTAAACCCCTAGAGATGCAACAGACCTGTTTCTAATATTCACTGTTAATTGGTCTCCAGCATCTGTCTACTGAAGAGGATTCCAGTATGCATGGAGGAAGCCAACAGCAACAGAAAGACACATTAGTATGAGGGGAGAGATGATGTAAACAGTGATTTAAAAAGCCGTGGAAAATAATTAATAATTGCCCCAACTCTAGTATATTTGTGAATTTGTCTGATTTCTTCTGTTATCAACTTATTATAAAAATTGGACAGAATTCTAAATGTTAAATGTTGAAGGAAATTAATGAAATATTCAATGCTTTAAATTGGTAAAATAAGAAATGGGGATTTTTGTGTCATGTTGTCACTTGGAGAGGCCACATAGTCAGCCACACCATCTGTTGCTCCACCCAACACCCTTGTAACTGTCAGTAATCTGATAGAGGATGTTGTTTATAGAGACACCAGAACCAAGAAAAAGTCTACAATTTAGTAAAGTAAGCGTAGTCACCTTCAGCTGGCAGAGGGCTCAGCACCACTTTGATTCAATTTGCAGATTGATTAGATTGAATCATACACCGAGCAGAGTTTGGAAGGTTGGAACATCACCGTCACTGATTTGCAGGTGCAATGACCACATCAGGTTATTAGGGCTGGGATTACATACTCAACTCCAATCTGATGCTATCGCAATATTCAATCTGATTATGTATTGGTGCTCTTAAGTATTCCAATTATACAAGTATTGCAATGTGATTTTACAATTTATTGCCATTTTGTTTTCTTTTTTTTATCTGCTTTTATACTGCATATGAAAGCAGTAATAAAATATATTTTAGAAGCAAACCACTATATTTAGCTGTTCCAGCTCAGCAAGCTAGTGCCATAAGAAAAAAGAAATAGAATAACAAAATCAACAGAACCCCTGAAAACTGCACACAGCACAAATGAGAGATGTTATATTAACATTGTTCACATATGAAACTGTTGAAAACTCTTGTTCAAAATCCTGAACTTGACTGCATTTAAAGGTATTAAATAAAATGTACATGATGTATCTTAGCAATATTACGTCAGTTGCTATTAGTTGATTTCCACAGCGCATAGGAAATATATGCCTATAGGCATGATTTTTTTATTATTTTTTTAATTTATTTTTACCCTCAATGAATAAGGTTACATTCAGTAAAATTGATGAGAACCAGGACAACAGGAGCATCTCCACAGGAAGGCCCACCTGGTCTGAGAAAGGCTTTGCAACCATCATATTCTCACTGAAAAATGAAGTCGGTGGTCTTGTCAAGGCGCTGAAGCTCTTTCAGGTGGGTGTTTCATTTCAAGTTGTAAAAACATGCTTTGTCATCCTTAAATTAATTCCACAAATTGCTGAATGTTTTTTGTTGAAATATTTTTGTCTGGATGTTGCGTTTGATTCTGTTCGTTCGCACATGTTTGGTCCATCTTACATGTTTGGTCCATCTTTCATGTTATGCGTATGCAGGAAAAACATGTCAACCTCGTTCATATCGAGTCTCGCAAGTCCAAACGAAGGGATTCAGACTTTGAGATCTTTGTGAACTGTGACACTGACCACGAACAGCTCAAGGAGCTGACTCAGCTGCTAAGGAAGCATACTGATATCATTGAGATTACTCCATCGGACAACTCCACTCAACCTGATGAAGGTAGGCAACATCTGACTTTTGACTAAACTGATGTATGATAAGAGAGTTTCTCTATCTGTGTTTAAAAAGATGCCTAGCAGTAAATTCTGTCATCTCAAGCATCAACATTAATAGTGTAGATGTCTCAAATCTAATTCATATGGCTGTTCTGTCACTGTTATATCATGACTGAACCTGAATTGCATTGAATTGCATTTCAGATATGGCTGGTGTACCCTGGTTCCCGAAGAAGATCTCTGATTTGGATTTGTGTGTGAACAGGGTTTTGATGTACGGCTCTGAATTAGATGCAGACCATCCGGTATGTAGGACAGACAGATGTTACAGAGTAGCTCTGCTGCTTCTTGTCTAAAATGCTAGAAAGACAACTTTCACGTCTTTTCTTTACCTTATAAGACATAATTCTGAAGAGCGGGTGTACTGTATTTGCAGGGATTTAAGGACAACATTTACCGTAAAAGAAGAAAATATTTTGCTGATTTGGCAATGAGCTACAAACAGTAAGTCCCACTGTTTCTTCCACTGTGATGCATTTGAAATTGTTACATTTTGCTGTGATACAAAAACTTGATTCATCTCATATTTCAAAATGAGATGTATTGTCTCATTTTGGAGGGGATCATTGTTTTTGCAAATAAAAGCATTTTTTGTTATCTAAGTAACTTCCTTTTCAGTGTTCTGTAAATATAAAGTTGTTGGACAACAGCAAAAGCTTGCATATATCTCCCATATATGCTAACAAACTATCACCTCCTGAGGCACAAAGTGGTATTAGGCAACAGGCCGGGCTGAGGCTAGCTGGTTAGCATGCTAACACAATATGTCTTTGACATAATGTCAGAGCTGTTACTTCTTCACATTCTGTTGATGAGGTTAGTTATTTTTTTGAATTTCTAAACTAAAATAAAAAATATATTAAAATATCTTGCACACTGCCCCTTTAAGTCGGAACAATCTGCAGGGGGTCCAATAAGTGACTGAGAATCTTAAATTGGATAAATGTAATTATGATGTCTCTTAACCCCGTAATGTTTTCACATATATGATGCCACTCTTTCTCTGTGACATTGATGTTCAAATCTGCTGTCCAAGTAAGAGACAGCAACTGTTATGAATATTATTGATACCTCATGTCCCAGACTGATTATCTTTGTAGTCTGAGAGAGAAGATCTAACTGGTGTGGTGGGATTCCCTTCCCTATAACATCGATGATCAGGTCTGAGAGACCTTAAAGTGACAAAAGTTATATTTAAAATGAAAAGCTCAGACGTTTGCATGTTCTCCCCATGCTCACCTGGGGTATCCTCCATAATATCATAATATCCTCCAAATGCTCAATGGTAATGGAAATAAGAAAAGGGAAAGATAAAATATGAAACTCGAAATGCAAAAGCTTAAATGGCCTAAAGCTTTTTGTCATTTGCCATTTTAAATTTCAAGCCAAAATGAGGAGGCGTGGCCTAAAGGCTGGAGGGAGGGTTTGAAATAGCTAGGCTGCAGAGGTACCACATGGACAGCAGGGGGAGCTGACTGTACACTGCAATGAAAACAGAGCAAGTGAATGAGCAGGGTCACTGACATTTCATTTCAGTCTTGTATTTTATTTTTTTCATGTTTTACCTTGTGTTATTTAGCTTACTGTATTTTGCCTGTTATATCTTGCTTCCTTACTCTACATTTCTGTGCTCAATATAATTGCTGCTGTAGATTATGTATGTGTGTTATGTAGAGTTGGACATTTGTTCTGCTGTCTTTGGAAGAATCTGTCAATTTGTTAAAGCAGCAAAATGATTTGTATTTGAATAAAAGTGGAAATGGAAGAAACAATCCTCTTTATTCAGCCTGTCTCTGTACGGTGGTTAGCTCTGGTTTTCACACTGCTAGCACCTAAAGTGGATGGCAGAGTGCGGTGTGGTACAGGACCTGGTTTGGATTCATATTGCTCTACCAAAAACTCACTGTGGTCTTTAGCAGACAGCTCCCCCTACTGTCCATAAACTGCCTCAGCTGTGTCAAACCCTCCCTCCAGCTGTGGGCCACACCTTTTAATCTACATACTGTAAACTGTGAGATGGCAAATGCTTAATGGAAAATGGAAAAGATAACATTTAAAAGGGTAAAGTTCAAATTTAAGAAGATCAATTTAAGTTTTCTATAGTTCTTAACAATTCCCTCCACAATCCCCAAATTTGCCATGGCTAAAGCCCTGACTGGCCAGTCTGTAAACTTCATTTAAAGGAGGAAGATGTATTTTGAAGTTGCAGTCTATTTGTTTTTGTACACGGAAGCCTAACTGTGTATAAACTGCCTATTTTCGTTGTTTTTCTGTGTGTTGAACTCGTCTTTTTCATCTTCTATTTGATTTAAATGTCCTGATGTTTCTCCCTCTTTCTATTGGTCAGCGGTGATCCTATTCTTCGTATAGACTTCACAACAGAGGAGGTGCGTACGTGGGGTGTGGTGTACAGGGAGCTCAACAAGCTGTACCACAGCCATGCCTGCAGAGAGTATCTGAAGAACCTCCCTCTGCTGACCAAATACTGTAACTACAGTGAAGACAACATCCCCCAGCTGGAGGACGTCTCACACTTCCTCAAGGG